>NC_091117.1:28800000-28810000 GCF_040183065.1 Periplaneta americana | reverse complement strand
GAGAAATTATATTTGTTGCTTCAAAACAGAACGATAAGCTTAACACAAAATTTAAAACTTCCTGTTCAGACAATGGAAAATAGTTGCATCTCAAAACAGAATTCACTATATCGCTTCTGGGTTGACAAAGAGTTGAGAAGGCAAATGATGATGTAGACATCCCTTTAGAAAATCCATGAGACTAAAAATGGTGACTGAGACCACTGACTCTTTCTTAACCTTAAAAAGCGAAAGTTCACGAATAATATTCAATTTCTTTGAAAGGCAAATAATAAAATTTCGGTATGATTTAAAACATTAACTTTGATAATGTTGTGATAGAATTTCGGTTATTGCATTTAATGTATAGGTTGGGCGAATCATGTTTTCAAAATAATATAACCATATGTCTGGACAGATTTCGATCCTATTAGTTTTTACTAATTTTTGCTGTCGCTAAACATCCTGAAAAGTCTATTCAATGCATCATACATGCCTATCTGCAACTTTCTTCAAAATTGTTGCTAATATTTTAATATTTCTTCCTGACGACTGTAGTTCTGGCAAATCCATTGACACGCCATAATTATATGTTGGCTTATGACAGAGTCGTCTCATGAGAGTTGCCGTATTGACGTCACTTATGAAGTTAAAACCTGTCTTCGAACATGGTGATAAAAAACGGCTAAATCTTACAGAGTAGAAAACAAAATATGCATTTTTCATACTCTCAAAGATGTCCTACTGAAAAATGATTTACAAGAGTAAGATATTCCTTTCTCACGAGTAGATTCATATCTTTTTCACAATGTATGTATGAATGATAGAATGAATCAACGAATGAAACAACCAATGAATCAATGATTATTTACTACTCACCCTGTTGTAGTTACACGAAGAATACCGATATATGAAGACAAGTCATTCCGACAGAGAAACCAAAGAATTACAGAAACACAAGTCAAGTTCAGAAGACAAGCGGCCTACTAAGAGAAAATTAGCAAACGCCTGTAATGAGATATGTTGCAATCCAATGTCATTGTTGTTCAACACCAACCTCGTTATGTCAAGAATTTCAATTTTATAGCACGATGGAGCCCAAAAAGTACATTTGAATATGATTAAAAACCAACAAATGTCAGGCATGAAATGATATTTAAGCATCCTTTTCTGATGTTTATATCCATGAGTTGATATGCTCTGTGCTTGCAGAAATTGTTTGACGAGAGTCAAGTGAAGTCTTATTTCGTTCATATTCTTATATAAAATGTTGCTGTTGAACAACGTCGATAATATTTATAATTTCACCATCGAAGTTATTACTGAAGAACTACCATCTTATTTAATATTGTGAATTTTATTTGTAACAACAATAATTCCTTTCTACAATTCACCTTAAACGCTCTCGTCAACAATTGGATCTTCACTCAACACAGTATTCGTTATAGCACTCCACCGACGAAAATGACAGTTTACTTGGATTATTACGCATAACAATGAACTGTTAATCTTAACTAATATTTACAAAGCACTATTTACAAATCAGAACTACCAGTTCTCAGTTCACAGTTCTTCTATCTCAGTCACTCGAGTTCACAGTATCTCGAACCACAGACCTTCAGAGACAGTTCACTGTACTCGAACTCGGGTCCCTCCAACTGCGGTCCACTGCACTCGAACTCAGGTCCCTCCAACTGCGGTCCACTGCACTCGAACACAGGCCTTCGGATGCTGACGCAGATGCGGACGCACACTCGAGTCGAACTCCGGTACACAAGACTGGCTTGCTTGCTCTGGCTTTCTCACTGACTGGCTGACTAATCAACTGAAAACTGGAAACTCTACTAGTTCGCTGGCGCCTGCTCTTTTATAGCAAAATCATAGTTGCGAGAACCTTCTACAGGTGTGTAGAGAATTATCTCAATATCTCTACATCGACAGACTTCTGGAATATTCGGGAAGGTCGTTCCACATTCACTGCGTTAAGTAGCAGCTGCGCGCAGACTCGTTGCGTTGACGTAATACACCCTCTCTCTTCTCTCCACCGCGCGACGTCACTCAATGTTCCGTGGAGCCTGTGCGATCTGCTTTCTTGCGGGACGCTGGTCGTGAGTTCGATTCTCACGTCGCTGTCACATTGCCCCCTCCTTAGGGCTGCTCGTCCCGGGCAGTCCCTTGGTAGGCTGCTAATCGGTCCAGATGCACCACCATCATCTTCCCTCGAGGTTGTCGCTGGATCCGGTACACCACGTCGTTGATCCGGGTCACCACGCGGTATGGTCCATCCCAGGCACGCTGCAGCTTTGGTGATTTCCCTTTGGTCCTGGTAGGTCGATACAGCCACACCAGGTCGCCCTTCTGGAATCCTGCAGAGTTGGCCAATCTGTCGTAGCGCACCTTCATCCTGTCGCTGGCCATTTTGAGGTGCTCTCTGGCCAGTTGGTGAATTCCATTCAACTTCTCGGTGAGTTCTGCCACATAGTCAGTCGCTGGCTGGTCGGCGCTGGGTGGCGTGCCAAGCAGCAGATCACAGGGCAGGCGCAGCTCTCTCCCGAAGACCATGTTTGCCGGTGTCATCCCTGTTGTATCGTGGACCGAAGCTCTGTAGGCCAAGAGGAACAGTGGGACTCTGGCATCCCAGTCTCGTTGATGGTTGGACAGCACCTTCCGCAGATGCTCTTCCAAGGTTTTGATGTAGCGTTCCACCATACCATCGGACTGTGGGTGGAGGGGAGTGGTCCTGGTTTTATGCACCCCCAGACGCTCGAGCAATTCTCCCATCAGGATGGATTCGAAGTTGCGCCCCTGATCGCTATGCAATTCCCGGGGCACCCCGAATCGGCAGATGAAGTTGTCAAGCAGCGCGTCGGCCACCGTCGAAGCCTCTTGGTTAGGAATCGCGTACACCTCTGGCCATTTTGTGAAGTAATCCATGGCTACTAACAGGTAGCGGTTCCCGCGATCCGTGACCGGGAACGGTCCAGCAACGTCGATGGCGATCCTCTCAAAAGGAGCTCCCACGTTGTACTGCTGCATGGCTCCCCTGCTGCGGGTCCTTGGTCCGCGACTGGCTGCACAGGTGTCGCATCTTCGGCACCATTGTTCCGTGTCGGTTCTCTGATGCAACCAATAGAACCTCTGCCTTAACTTGTCCAGCGTCCTGTTGGCTCCCAGGTGGCCTCCAGTCACTCCAGCATGAGTCTCCTCCAGCACTTCCTTCACCTTGCTCCTGGGCAGGACAAGTTGTTCTATGTGGGTCCTTCCATCGGCCGACTCCCAAATCCTCTTCAGGATACCGTCCTTGACAGTGAAGGATTCCCACTGGGCCCAGTAGCTCTTGTAAGTGGTGCTACGGTTGGCGATATCGGCCCATACTGGTCTCTGGCCGGACTCCACATCACGTAGTAGCTGTCCAATGTTTGGGTCCTCCAGCTGCTCCCTCCTTATGGCGGCGTTATCCCATCCTGGGCTCGGCTGGGCGGCAATTGCTCGGACTGCGTGGGCGCCATCCCGCTCTTCTACTTTCAGGCAGTGTTTACAGCCATCCGGGCACGGGCGTCGTGATAAGGCATCAGCGTTGGAATGTTTCTTCCCTTGTCGGTGTTCGGAGGTGAAGTTGTACTCCTGCAGTCGTTGAACCCAACGGGCGGTCTGCCCCTCCAGATTCTTGAAGCCCAATAGCCAGGTGAGTGCAGAATGGTCTGTCCTCAGATGGAACTCCTGGCCATACAAATATTTGTGGAAATGCTTCAGGGCTTCCACAATAGCAAGAAGTTCTCTACGGGTCACGCAGTAGTTTCTCTCAGCCTTGGACAATGTTCGGCTGAAGTAGGCAATCACCCTCTCTTGCCCGTCCTGTTCCTGAGAGAGTACTCCGCCGATGCCTACATTGCTAGCGTCCGTGTCGAGCGTGAACTTCCTTCCAGGGATGGGATATCCCAGTACAGGAGCAGTGCAGAGCGCCTCTTTCAGCGACTGGAAGGATGACTCCGCCTCGTCTGTCCACTGGAATTGTCGTTTCTCCTCGGTCAGCTGGGTTAGAGGCTTAGCGATGTTGGCGTACCCAGCTACGAACCTTCTATAATAAGTGCAGAGGCCGAGAAAGCGGCGCAGCTCCTGCTTGTCCCTCGGTCTAGGCCATCCTCTGACGGCTTGTAGCTTCTCCGGGTCCGTGGCCACTCCGTTGGTCCCTACTACGTGTCCCAAGTAGTTGACCTTCTTCTGGAATAGATGACATTTCTTCGGGTTCAACTTCAGTCTGGCTTGTCGCAGTCTCTCGAACACTTTCCTCAGATTCAACAGCTGTTCGCCGAAAGTCTTGCCCACCACGATGACGTCATCAAGGTACAGCAAACAGGTGTCGTATGTCAGGCCTCTCATTACAGACTCCATTAGTCTCTGGAATGTAGCCGGGGCGTTGCAGAGGCCGAACGGCATAACGGTGAACTGCCATAGTCCCTGGCCGGTAGAGAATGCCGTTTTCTCCTTGTCCTCAGGATGTAGCGCCACCTGCCAGTATCCTGACTTGAGATCCAACGTCGAGAACCACTCTGCTCCGGCCAGGGTGTCCAAGGTGTCGTCAATTCGTGGGAGTGGAAAGCAGTCTTTCCTGGTGACATCATTCAGTCTTCTGTAGTCCACGCAGAAACGCAGGTCCCCATTCTTCTTCTTCACCAGCACTACAGGTGATGACCAAGGGCTGTCGGATTCCTCGATGACCCCTCTTGCTTTCATGCCCTCCAGTTGGCTGTCAATCTCCCTCTGTTTAGCTAGAGGGACGCGTCGAGGAGGTTGTCTGATTGGGCGAGCATTTCCGGTGTCAATGCGGTGCTGAACTTTCTCCGTTCTCCCGTAGTCGTTTTCAGACAGGCTGAACACGTCCTGAAACTCTGTCAGTAGATCGTGGACTTGTCTTCTTTCTCTTTTGCTTAAATTCGCCGGCAATTCTCGAGCCAGCTCTTTCAGTGATGGGTCTAAATCTGGACGTGGTCGGTGACACTCCTCGTTTTCTGCCAGCGACGTCACAGACACCACCGGCTCGACGTTACCTAGTACAGTTCCACTAGGCACCTCCTTGTCCCGATTGGTGACATTCAGGACCCTCACCGGTACCACCTTCTGATTCGGGAGTAGGGATCTGGCCACATAAACCCCATCTATCGGAGTTGTTTGCGAATCGAGGAGCAGGTTTCTCTTAGGTTGTCCGTCCAGTCTTGCCGTCACCACCATCTCGCAGCCAGCTGGGATTGTCACTTGATTCTCCAAGGTGAGTCTGCTGGCCATGGGTTGGTCTTCGACGTCCCTCAGGAACACTTCATCCTGACCAAAACGGAGGATACGGCGCCGGACGTCCACCGTTGCATCGAAGATCCGCATGGCGTCGAGTCCCAGGATGACGTCTTCAGTGATGTTGGCGACGAACACCCACATCTCCAGTCTCCTCTTTCCCAAGGTCAAGTCCAGGAAAACCTCTCTTTGGATGGGCAGGTTCTCGCCTGAGGCAGTACGTAGCTCATACCGGCGCAGCGGCGTCCTCCCAGGTAGGCCACGCACGACTTCCGGTCTGGCGATAGTGAGCGACGCCCCGGTGTCTACCAGTACTCTGCATGGGCGGCCTCTTATCCATCCGTCAGCAATCAGCCCATCGTCGCATCTTCTGTTAACCGTCTTCAAGATCAGCCGAGGGGATGGTGATGACGGCGCCGACGTGCCCCTCATCGCATCGGCCCCTTTTAGTTTTCCTGTTTGTGACCAGATCGGTCACAGTCCCTCCTCAGGTGCCCAGGCTCGCCGCAGGACCAGCAGGTAGGCAATCCTCGTCTTCGTCGCTCGGGTGATTTCGGTTGACGGTCCTCGACGTCGGCCGCCGCGACGCTCCTAATCCGGTGCGATGCCGAGACGTTCGCAGTCAACTTGGCTGCCTCCATCCTGAGGGCCGCCGCCAGAGCTGCGTTGATGGTGCGATGCTCTGCTAAGAGTAGCTGTTGTTTTATTTCCGGGTCTCGAACTCCGCTGCCGAAGGTGTAGGCCGCCTCTCCAGCGATGAAATCATTAGGTAGGCCCCTGAGCGCCTTATGGGCCAGTTGTTCCACCGCCATCGCGAATTCTTGCAGGGACTCGCCTGACTTTTGGACCCTCGTTTTTAGCTGGGTCCTAAATGCTGCAGCAAGTTGATGGTCACCATAACGTCCCTCCAGGGCCGCCATTATCTCAGTGGCTGTCCCATCTTCTGGAACGCTGTGAAGAATCTCCGACGCCTGTCCCTGAAGCGCGGCCAGCAGCTGAGTGGTTTTCTCTGCTGGCGTCCACCCATTGTGCTCTGCGATGGCCTCGAACTGGCGACGGAATATCGCCCAAGACGTCGTACCGTCGAACTTCGGCGTCTTGACGTTGTGATGTCTGGCTGAAGCCGATGGTTCCGCAGGGGCACTATGTGAGGTCCTCAATGCTGACGTCGATCTTTCCACGGCCCGTTGAACTTCCTCGGCAATTATCTGTTTCTGTTCTCTAGCCTGGCGATCCACCAACGCGAGGATGTGTTTGTTTTCTACAGCGTGTTGGTCCATTAACGCGAGTATGTGCTTGTTTTCCTCAGCGTGTTTGTCCATCACCTCACTCGTCTGCTCTTGACGACGCTCGAGATCGCGGATTTTGCCGTCGAAATGGTCTACATCCTGTCTCAACTCGGCTACTGTCTCGTTTATAGTTGTAAAATTCTGGTTTAGTTTATCCAAATCGGCCTTAAGTTCGTCTTTTACGATGGCGACAATTCCATCTACGTGGGCCGAAACGCTTTCAATTTGCGTAGTGACGTCATTTTTCACTCCGCTTATGTCGCCTTTCACTCCGCTTATGTCGCCTTTCACTTCACTTATGTCACTTTTCATCTCAGCTTTCATTTCCGCGATGGCTTGCAGGATCTGCTGTAGGTTCTCCATTATCGATAATATCCCGGTTCTGACACCAGTGTGAATTTTATTTGTAACAACAATAATTCCTTTCTACAATTCACCTTAAACGCTCTCGTCAACAATTGGATCTTCACTCAACACAGTATTCGTTATAGCACTCCACCGACGAAAATGACAGTTTACTTGGATTATTACGCACAACAATGAACTGTTAATCTTAAGTAATATTTACAAAGCACTATTTACTAATCAGAACTACCAGTTCTCAGTTCACAGTTCTTCTATCTCAGTCACTCGAGTTCACAGTATCTCGAACCACAGACCTTCAGAGACAGTTCACTGTACTCGAACTCGGGTCCCTCCAACTGCGGTCCACTGCACTCGAACTCAGGTCCCTCCAACTGCGGTCCACTGCACTCGAACACAGGCCTTCGGATGCTGACGCAGATGCGGACGCACACTCGAGTCGAACTCCGGTACACAAGACTGGCTTGCTTGCTCTGGCTTTCTCACTGACTGGCTGACTAATCAACTGAAAACTGGAAACTCTACTAGTTCGCTGGCGCCTGCTCTTTTATAGCAAAATCATAGTTGCGAGAACCTTCTACAGGTGTGTAGAGAATTATCTCAATATCTCTACATCGACAGACTTCTGGAATATTCGGGAAGGTCGTTCCACATTCACTGCGTTAAGTAGCAGCTGCGCGCATACTCGTTGCGTTGACGTAATACACCCTCTCTCTTCTCTCCACCGCGCGACGTCACTCAATGTTCCGTGGAGCCTGTGCGATCTGCTTTCTTGCGGGACGATGGTCGTGAGTTCGATTCTCACGTCGCTGTCACAATATAATGAATGAATGAATGAATGAATGAGTGATTAATTTCGATCCTAGTTCTCATCGTCCTACGGATTATAGTTTAGAAATAGTTAAATTTCTCTGGCAGAGTTAAAGCCATCTTGCTTCTTCTCCCACTCACCCAGGAGTAGATAGATAAATAGGTGGTTAGGTAGGTCGGTAGGTAGGTAAATAGATAGACAGACAGACAGACAGATAGGTAGATAGATAGATAGATAGATAGATAGATAGATAGATAGATAGATAGATAGATAGATAGATAGATAGATAGATAGATAGATAGATAGATAGATAGATAGATAGATAGATAGATAGATAGATAGATAGATAGATAGATAGATAGATAGATAGATAGATAGATAGATAGATAGATAGATAGATAGATAGATAGATAGATAGATAGATAGATAGATAGATAGATAGATAGATAGATAGATAGATAGATAGATAGATAGATAGATAGATAGATAGATAGATAGATAGATAGATAGATAGATAGATAGATAGATAGATAGATAGATAGATAGATAGATAGATAGATAGATAGATAGATAGATAGATAGATAGATAGATAGATAGATAGATAGATAGATAGATACATGTAGATAGATAGACAGACAGACAGACAGATAGAGATAGATAGACAGACAGACAGACAGACAGACAGACAGACAGACAGACAGACAGACAGACAGACATACAGACAGATAGACAGATAGATAGATAGATAGATAGATAGATAGATAGATAGATAGATAGATAGATAGATAGATAGATAGATAGATAGATAGATAGATAGATAGATAGATAGATAGATAGATAGATAGATAGATAGATAGATAGATAGATAGATAGATAGATAGATAGATAGATAGATAGATAGATAGATAGATAGATAGATAGATAGATAGATAGATAGATAGATAGATAGATAGATAGATAGATAGATAGATAGATAGATAGATAGATAGATAGATAGATAGATAGATAGATAGATAGATAGATAAATTTATATCTTTCCATAACGTTCTTAGATTTGCTTTATAGCATAGAATAAAGAACATGTGCAATCCTTACGTTTAACAATAAAATGCAATACATATCAAATGCAAATAAGAAATATGTACAGAATTAATACCTTAATAACAATAATATTTTATAGAGTGTAATATTAAAGAGCGTACACAAAAAAAAACATAACGGTATGAAAGCATTAACTTAAAAATAAATAATAATAATAATAATAATAATAATAATAATAATAATAATAATAAATAATAATAGAATAAATAAAGAAATATAATCAAATTAATATAAACACTGAAAGAGAAACCTTGAAATACGACGTAGACCTATTAATAGAACCAAACAGCAAGTAATGTTGTAGTACAATTAGTACTAATCAGTCAACAGTTATCAGCAACAGTTACAGTGAGAAAATAACAGGTATGTAGAAATTAGTATTGATGGAAAAAACATTAATATTATTATTATTATTATTATTATTATTATTATTATTATTATTATTATTGTTATTAAATGGAATTATATTTAAAATCCTATTTATGTGCAATTGAAATATTTCAAAACAACATAATTATAAACGAGTGAGAACTAAATCTACCCGTGAATTCCGGCAGAAGCGAATTCCAGGAACGGGCCACGGCGATTGAGAAATATCTTGAATACAGAGATGTCTGATGACGTGGTATTGATAACAGAAGATTGAGGAGTGAAAAAGTATCACGAATAAGATGTGAAGCTAGGAGAGTAAACCGAGAGGCCAGATAGTTCTAGTAATAATATGAATTATATTTTTAACCTTTTCTGTATTTTCTCTACCAACTACACATTAATTGATCTCATTACTGTGGTACCTGAACCTACTGAACAAGCCCTGTAGCTCACTGCACTTTCACCAGGCGTAAAACACACTTCATACCTTCCAAAACTCCCTGCACTTCCAATATTACGCCCTGCGCACTTAATATAACTAACATTCCAACAAAAATAGACTACTTTGTTAATTAACTTATATTAGTAAAAGTCCTAAGTTATGATTTGTAACCGCTTGTGATTCGAGCGATTTGCAAAAGCATACATTTAGCCTGCAGGTAGAGCATTACACTCCATACACTATTGAGGAAACAACTCTTTCAAATGTCCGTCCCATGAATCTTTTCCCTTAATTTGTTTGCATGACAGTCCATGAAGGGGAATTTTGTGGGTGCAACCTATGTTCGTCTCCATCCA
>NC_091117.1:28772500-28795000 GCF_040183065.1 Periplaneta americana | reverse complement strand
AATTTTTCTCTATGCACCATGCAAGCCCCTCCGCAATGTTTTTCTAAAATATTGCTAATATTTTATATTTACTTTCAACGATTATACTTCTCACATATATATAAAGACACCCCTGCTATTACTTCTTGTCTTGGTTGCCTCATGAGTGTCGCCTTATTGGCATCACTTATAGCGGATGAGTGGAACAGAGAAAAATTCTCCCCGGCACCTGGATTTAAACCCTGGTTTTCATTTCTACGTTCTGAAGCTCTATTGATTAAGAAACACCGGATTCCCATCACGATGTCGGATTGAATACTCTCAGTTTAAGTTCTATGTCTTGCGTTCCCTCTAGTGGCCTAACCATATGCACTGCGTCATAGATGTATGACAGTGGTACAATGTCCATACATGTGCAAAGGTGCACTCGTTATTAGTGATTAAGTGGCCGGGATCCGACGGATTAAGAGGTGGAACTTAAACTGAGAGGATTCAATCCGACATCGGGATTGGAATTCGGTGTGGTTTAGTGGACAGAGCGTCAGCAGGCAGAGCTGAAAACCTGAGTTCAAGTCCCGGAGCCGGAGGAATTTTTCTACGTTCCAATCATCCATCATATGATGACGCAGGATTGCTCCAAGGAAATATCATATACACATCGGTTCATCGTAATAGGACTACAACACACTGCGCTTCCAATATTACGCACTGCGCAATCACTTTATATCCCTAAATCCAACAAATAGAGACTATTTTGTTACATTAACATCTATTAGCAAAGGTCTCAATTTTATTTTTGAAAACACTTGTGGTTAGGGTCTATTGCAAAAGCATAGATTAAGCTTACAGGTAAAGCATTCCACGCCCTCGTCGCACGATTGACGAAAGAACTATTTCAAACATACGTCCTCTGTATTCTTCCTATCAAGTTTTTAATGGTCATTCCTTGATGAGCAATTTTATCCCTGCGACCTTTCTTTTTCTTTGCTCCAGCCAATCTCACAACTGTACGCTTTGATCATTGCTCATAACTAGATTTGTGTTATTTAAGGTATTCGTGAAGAGAAATATGAAAGTTTTACTTCAAATTCGAAACTAACTGCAATCCCAATGCTATAACATGCAACAGAATTTTGGATTTTAACTCCTAGACAAATAAATGAACAAACAATGAACCTTGACAAAATAAGTTTTCGAATGAATAAATAATATTAAATAAAATAGAACAAAAAACTATAGTCAAAATTAAAAATTTCCTGTTCAGACAAAGTAAAATACATAGTTGCATTCCAAAATAGATTACACTACATTGCTGCTGAGTTAACAGAGAGTTGGAAAGGCCAAAGATGATATTGCCCCATTTTGAATCTTCATGACATTAAAAACACTAACTGAGGCCACTAACTCTTTCATAACTCTTAAAAAGCAAAAGTGCAAGAATAATATGCAATCCGTTTCTGAGATAAGTAATAACATTTGGGTATGATTTAATACATTAACTTTGATAATGTTGTAATAGAATTTCGGTTAATTGCGTATATAATATATGTTGGGCGAAACATATTTCGAAAATACTGTAACCATGTTTCTGGACTGATTTCCTTCCTATGCGTTTTCACTAATGTTAGCCGTCATGCATCATCATGAAAACGCTATTCTATGCAACATACAAACCCCTCCGCAACCATTTTCTAAAATGTTGCTAATAGTTTATATTTATTTCTTAAGATTCTATCTTTGGCATATACTTACTTACTTACTTACTTACTTACTTACTGGCTTTTAAGGAACCCGGAGGTTCATTGCCGCCCTCACATAATCCCGCCATTGGTCCCTATCCTGAGCAAGATTAATCCAGTCTCTACCATCATATCATACCTCCGTCAAACCCATTTTAATATTATCTTCCCATCTACGTCTCGGCCTCCCTAAAGGTCTTTTGCCCTCCGGCCTCCCAACAAACAATCTATATGTATTTCAGGATTCGCTCATACGTGTTACATGTCCTGCCCATCTCAAACGTCTGAATTTTATGGTCCTAATTATGTCAGGTGAAGTAAACAATGCGTGCAGCTCTGTGTTGTGAAACTTTCTCCATTCTCCTGTAATTTCATCCCTCTTAGCCCCAAATACTTTCCTAAGAAACTTATTCTCAAACACCCTTAATCTCTGTTCCTCTCTCAAAGTGAGAGTCCAAGTTTCACAACCATAAAGAACAACCGGTAATATAACTGTTTTATAAATTCTAACTTTCAGATTTTTTGGAAGAAGACTAGATGACAAAAGTTTCTCAACCACATAATAACAGGCATTTCCCATATTTATTTTAGCATTTAATTTCCTCCCTAGTGTCATTTATGTCTGTTACTGTTGCTCCAAGATATTTGAATTTTTCCACCTCTTCGAAGGATAAATCTCCAAATTTTATAGTTCCATTTTGTACTATATGCTGGTCACGAGACATAATACATAATATATATTATATATTGTACATCCGACTTAATATCCCCTGACTTATTTGTCTGACGAGTGTTACCTTACTCACGTCAATTATGAGTTTAAAACCGTCTTCGAACAGCTGACTAAAGAACGAATAAATCTTATATGGAGTGGAAAACAATACATTAATTATTTATGGTCATATATATGTCCTACTGAAAAACTTTTTCAAGAGATAGACGTTGTGGTCTTAAGACGCGCCCTTCTATTAGCTTCGCAATAAATCAATAAATAAATATATACATAAATATATATATATATATATATATATATATATATATGAAATGATAAATCATCGAATGAACGTATAAAATGCAAGTAGCAATGAATGAATGAATATTTAAAAACTACTCACCCCCTTGTATGTAGAGGGAGGTAACGATATATTTTTATATACAAGGTTCCTGTTCAGCAACTTCTATGTACATTTTCCGCTATTTAACTTTCCACTGAAGAACTACGAACTTATTTATTATGAATGAATAAATAAAATTTTCACCTATATGATATTTAAAATATGTAATATTTTTACCTGAGAGCCTCGTATCGACGTAGTTATCATCCTCCAGATTATAATTCTAATTCTAATATGAAAAATATTTTCAACTTTCTTTGTACTTTCTCTACTCAATACACTTTAACTGTGCCCATTACTCGAGTATTAAAACCTACTGAACATGCCCTGTAGATAACTGCATTTTCACTAGATATACAACACACTGAGCAACATTTAAAACACACTACACTTCCAATATTACGCACTGCGCACTCAGTATAATTATAAGTCCAACAAATACAGACCATACGTTACATTAACATCTATCAGTAAAGGTATTAAGTTTATTTTTGAAAATATTTGTGGTTGGGGTATTTTGCAAAAGCATAGACTAATCGTGCAGGCAAAACTTTCCGCTCCCTCGTGGCACGATTGAGGAAAGGTCTATTTCAAATATACCTCCCCTGTGTTCTTTCTATAAATCTATTTGAATGTCGTTCCTTGAAGAGCAATTTGGTGGCTACAAACTATTTTTTATTTACTCCAGCCAGTCTCACCACTGAACGCTTTGATCATTGCACATGCTTGAATTCGTGTTATGTAAAGTATACATGAAAAGAACTCTCAAAATTTTACTTCAAATTCCAAACATTATTGCAATCCCAGTTCCACAACATCCAACAGAGTTTTGGATTTTAACTCACAGTCTAATAAAAAGAACAAACAATGAAGCTTGAGAAAATAAGACTTCACACGCATAAACAATATTCTACTATGTAGAAAACTCAATGAGATATCAGAGAAATTACTTTTGTTACTTTAAATATAGAATAAAATAGAACAATAAGTTATACACAAAAATTAAAACTTCCCTGCTCAGACAATGGAAAATAGTTGCATCTCAAAACAGAATTCACTATATCGCTTCTGGGTTACAGAGAGTTGGGAAGGCCAATGATGATGTAGCCTAAGCATTGAATCTCCATGAGATTAAAAATACTGACTGAGACCACTGACTCTTTCTTAAATTAAAAAAGCGAAAGTGCACGAATAATATCCAATTTCTTTCTACGACAAATAATGAAATCTGGGTATGATTTAAAACATTAATTTTGAGAATGTTGTGATAGAATTTCGGTTAATTGCATTTAATTTATAGGCTGGCCAAACATATTTTGAAAATAAAGTAACCATGTGTCTGGGCAGATTTCGATCCTACGAGTTTTTACTAATTTTTGCTGTTGTGTATCATACTGAAAATTCTCTTCTATGCATCATACATGCATATGTGCAACTTTTTTCTAAAATATTGCCAATATATTAATATTTCTTCTTCATGATTGTAGTTCTGGCATATACATAGACACGCCACCATTATATCTTGGCTTATGGCATAGTCGTCTCATGACAGTTGCCCTATTGGCGTCACTTATGAGGTTAAAACATGTCTTCGAACAGTGTATTAAAGAACGACTAAATGTTACAGGGAGTGGAAAAAAAATATGCATTTTTATAGTCTCAAAATTGTCCTACTGAAAAATGATATACAAGATTTAGATTTTCCTTTCTCACGAGTAGCTTTCATATCATCTTCGCAATGTATGTATAAATGATAGAATTTATCAACGAATGAAAGAACAAATGAATGGATGATTATTTACTACTCATCGTGCGGTAGTTACACGAAGAATACCGATATATGAAAAAAAGTCATGCAGACAGAGAAACATAAGAATTACAGAAACACAAGTAAAGTTCATAAGACAAGCGGACTACTAATGGAACATAATCAAACGCCTGTAATGTGGTATGTTGCACTGGAATTTCGTTGTTGTTAAACACCAATCTCGTTATGTAAAAAATTCCAATATTATAGCAGGCTAGAGCGAAAAAGAAACATTTGAATATCTTCAAAAAACCAACAAATGTAAGGCATGAAATGATATTTAAGTATCCTCTTCTGATGTTTATATCCATGAGTTGATAAGGTCTGTGCTTGCAGAAATTTTTGATGAGAATCAAGTAAAATCTTATTTTGTTCATATTTTTATATACAACGAAGATAATATATATATAATTTCACTATTGCTGTTTTCACTGAAGAACTATTAACTTATTTAATATTAATGAATGATTGAATGAATGAGTGTCTAATTTGGATCGTAGTTCTCATCGTCCTGACTGTAGTTGAGAAATAGTTTAAATTCTCTGGCACAATTAAAGCCATCTTGCCTTTCCTTCCACTCAACCAGGATTAAATAACATACAAAAAAAAAAAAGAAATGTCGGCATACAAGTGTTAACTTAAAAAAATAATAAAAAAAAACAGTGAATACACATGAATATAACCACAAACACGAAAAAAACATTCTGGTAGACAAGTATAAACTTAAAAGAAAGAAATGAAAACAGATCCTATGAATAAAACCACACAACTAATGGATTGGTACAATTAGTATAATCAGCAACAGTTACATTAAGAAAATGCCAGTTATGTATAAATTAGTATTGATGGAAAAACAATATTATTAATATTATTGTTACTATTACTATTATAATTATTATCATTATTATTATTATTATTATTATTATTATTATTATTATTATTATTAATAAATAAAATAATATATTAAAAGCCTAATTCTGTGCATTTAAAATATTTCAAAACAACCCAATTCTAAACGACTGAGGACTAAGAATACCCGTGAATTCCGGCAGAAGCGAATTCCAGGAGCGGGCCATGGCTATTGCGAAATACATTGACTACAAGAAATGTCTGATGACGTGCTAGTGATAACAGAAGCTTGTGCAGTGAACGTGTATTACGATTAAGATGTGAAGCTCGAAGAGTAAACCGAGAGGCCAGATAGATCTAGTACTAATATGAATTATATATTTAACCTTCTCTGTATTTTCTCTACCCACTAAACATCAACTGAACTCATTACTGTAATACTAAAACCTACTGAACACGCTCTGTAGCTCACTGTAATTTCACTAGGCGTAAGACACACTGCACACCTTCTAAAGCTCCCAGCACTTCCAATACTACGCACTGCGCACTTAGTATAACTAACAATCCAACAAAAATAGACTACTTTGTTAATTAACTCTATTAGCAAACGTCCTAAGTTGATTTTAGAAACCTCTTGTGGTTGGAGCCAATTGCAAAATCATACATTTAGTCTGTATGTAGAGCATTACACTCCCGAGCACGATTGACGAAAGAACTCTTTCAAACGTCCGTCCCATGTGTCCCTTCTCACAATTTGTTTGCATGATAGTCCTTGAAGTGGAATTTTGTGGCTGCAACCTCTGTTTGTCTTCTTCCAGTCTAACCTCTGTACGCGTTGATTATTGCGCATAATTGAACACGTATTATTTTAAGTATAATATGAAACGAACTATCAATATTTTATTTCAAATTCCAAACATTCTTGTAATCCCAATACTACAACGTGCAACAGAGTTTTGGATTTTAATTCCCAGCCAAACAAAACAGCCGACAACCAAAGTTGAGAAAATAAGACTTCAGACGCATAAAGAATATTCTTTTATGTAGGTAAGTCAATGAGACATGGGAGAAATTACATTTATTGTTTCCAATATTGAATAAAGTTGACCAATAAGCTTCAGACAAAATTAAAAATTTCCTGTTCAGACAATGGAAAATACTGGCTGTTCATTTCAAAGTCTGTCATGACGTCACTGTTGTTGGGTCACCGATTTGAAGCGAGTTTCAGCTTATATGTCAGAGAAGTTGCCTATTATTTAAGGCGTTCTTCAATCTGAACTTGAGAATGTGTACTGTATAACTTGAACGTCGTAGCAACAGATGGCGGTCTGTACGGTCTGAGTGCTACCATAACCTCTTTCGAACTGTGTTTTGCGCCGGCAAGTCGTACGCAGGGTATTTGTTATCATCGGTTGCGTACGGTAACATTCCACAACACAAATCAAATGCTCTGTGTCCATGTTGACCGTCGAAGTTAATGTCAACAAATACGTAAGTAATCGTTTTAACCCTCTCCCCATACCCCGACAGTACGTATTTCCAAACAGTTCACATTCTTGCCACTACCGGCGTTACCGTACGTATCGGTAGGTACTCTTCAGAATGAACGCCGTACTTGGTAGGCAACTTCTCTGCCTCACAGGTCATATACCTCTTTGCGGAAGTGTAGGATGATTGAATTCTCTAGGCTCATCGGCTAGCCACGTGACGGCATACAGCGAGCCATGACACATTTTGAATTGAACACCCAGTAGTTGCACATCAAAACTGATTTCACCCTGTCGCTTCTGGGTTGAGAGAGAGTTGGGAAGGCCAATGATGATATATAGTTCGCTTTGAATCTCCATGATTTTAAAAATACTGACTGAGGCCACTGACTCTTTCTTAAACTTAGAAAGCGATAGAGCACGTATAATATCCAATTTCTTTCTAAGACAAATAATGAAATTTCGGTGTGATCTAAACATTATATCTGACAATGTTGTGATAGAATTTCAGCTAATTGCATTTAATGTATAGGTTGGACGAAACATGTTTTCAAAATAATGTAACCATATATCTGGACAGATTTCGAACCTATGAGTTTTTACTAATTTTTGCTGTCGCGAATCATCCTGAAAAATACTATTCTATGCACCATACATGCCTATCTGCAACTTTCTTCTAAAATATTGCCAATATATTAATATTTCTTCTTCATGACTGTAGTTCTGGCATATACATTGACACGCCACCATTATATCTTGGCTTATGGCAAAGTCGTCTCATGACAGTTGCTCTATTCACGTCACTTATGAGGTTAAAATATGTCTTCGAACAGTGTATTAAAGAACGACTAAATGTTACATGGGGTGGAAAACAAAATATGTATTTTTTATAGTCTCAAAAATGTCCTACTGAAAAATGGTTTACAAGAGTTCGATTTTCCTTTCTCACCAGTGGCTTTCATATCATCTTCGCAATCTATGAAAGATAGAATGAATCAACGAATGAAAGAACAAATGTATGAATGATTATTTGCTACTCATCGTGTGGTAGTTACACGAAGAATACCGATATATGAAGGCAAGTCACGCAGACAGAGAAACAAAAGAAATACAGAAACACAAGTAAAGTTCATAAGACAAGCGGACTACTAACGGAAAATAATCAAACGCCTGTAATGAGATATGTTGCAGTACAATGTCGTCAATATTATAGCAAGCTAGAGCGAATAAAGAACATTTGAATAGCTTCAAAAAACCAACAAATGTAAGGCATGAAATGATATTTAAGTATCCTCTTCTGATGTTTATATCCATGAGTTGATATGCTCTGTGCTTGCAGAAACTTTTTTGATGAGAATCAAGTGAAGTCTTATTTTGTTCATATTTTCAAATACAACGAAGATAATATATATATAATTTCACTATTGAATTATTCACTGAAGAACTACTTACTTATTAAATATGAATGAATGAATGTATGAATGAATGGAGTGTCTAATTTCGGTGATAATTGTCATCGTCCTCCGAATTATAGTTTAGAAATAATTTAATTTCTCTGGCAGAGTTTCTCTGGAGTTTCTCTTGCCTTTCCTTCCACTCAACCAGGATTAAAGATCATACAAAAAATATATATATTGGTATACAAGTATTAACTTAAAAAATAATAACAAAATTTAAGAAAAAAGTAAAAAAACAGTGAATACATATGATTATAACGACAAACAATAAAATACATTCTGGTAGAAAGTATAAACTCAAATGAAAAGAATTAATAACGGTACCTGTGAATATAACCACACAATTAAAGGAGTAGTACAATTAGTATAATCAGCAACAGTTATAATGATAAAATGACAGTTATGTAGAATGTAGTATTGACAGAAAAAACAATATTATTATTACTATTATTATTATTATTATTATTATTATTATTATTATTATTATTATGGTTATTGTTATTATAAATTATTATTAGTGTTAATTATTGGTATTAATTATTGGCATTATTATTAACTGTATTTTTAATCAATAAGTTTATTATTGTCATTATTAAATTTCCAAACAATCTTGCAATCCCAACACTACAATATGTACAGAATTTTGGATTTCAAACTCCCACCCAAAGAAAAATAACTATGAAGCTTCAAAAATTTGTGTTTCAAACCTATAATCGAAATACTATTTAATTGTATGAAACTCATTAACGACATCAGACAAATAACGTTTGTCTTTTAAATTACTGAATAGAATTGAACACTAAGCTTTAGACAGAACTAAAAGTTTCATGTTCTGACATTGAAAAACAGTTGCATATCAAAACAGATTTCACTACATCAGTTCAGAGTTAACAGAGAGTTGGGGAGGCCAATGATGATATTACAGAAACTCTGAATATCCATGACTACAAAAACACTGACTGAGGCCACTGACTCTCTCTTAACTGTTAAGAAGCATGAGTGCAAGAATAATATCATATTCGGTTCTGAGATAAATAATAAAATGTGGGTATGATTTAAAACATTAACTTTGATAAGGTTGTGATAGAATGTCGGTTAATTGTTTTGTATTGTATACGTTGTGCGAAACATGTTTTGAAAATACTGTAAACATATGTCTGCACTAATTTCGTTTCTATGCGGTTTTACTAAATTTCAATATTACAGCAGGCTAGAGCGAAAAAAAGGACATTTGAATATCTTTAAAAAGCCAACAAATGTCAGGCACAAAATGATTTTTAAAATTCCTCTTCTGATATCTACGTCCATGCGTTGATATGCTCGGTGCTTACAGATTTTTTTTTATGATAATCAAGTGAAGTCTTATTTCCTTCATATTTTTGTATCCCAGGTTGCTATTCAACAACGTCGATAATATACCCGTATATTTTCACTATTGAAGTTTTCACTGAAGAACTACTAACATTATTAATATGAATGAATGAATGAATGAGTGTCTAATTAGGATAGAAGTTCCCATCGTCCTCCGGATTGTAGTTAGAAATAGTGTAATCGCTCTGGCAGATTTAAAGCCATCTTACATTTTCTTCCACTCAACCAGGATTAGACAGACAGACAGATAGATACATAGATTGAAAGATAGACAGGCAGACGGACGGACAGAGGGACGGAGGGACAGACGGAGAGAGGGACGGACGGACAGACGGACAGTCAGACAGAGAGACAGACGGACAGACAGACACAGACGGACAGACGGACAGACAGACACAGACGGACAGACGGACAGAGAGACACAGACGGACAGACGGACAGAGAAACACAGACGGACAGACAGACAGAGAGACAAAGACGGACAGACAGACAGAAGGGCGGGCGGACAGACAGACAGACAGGCAGGACAGACAGACAGACGGACGGAGAGACAGACAGACAGACAGACTGATAGATAGATAGATAGATAGATAGATAGATAGATAGATAGATAGATAGATAGATAGATAGATAGATAGATAGATAGATAGATAGATAGATAGATAGATAGATAGATAGATAGATAGGTAGATAGGTAGATAGGTAGGTAGGTAGGTAGGTAGATAGATAGATAGATAGATAGATAGATAGATAGATAGATAGATAGATAGATAGATAGATAGATAGATAGATAGATAGATAGATAGATAGATAGATAGATAGATAGATAGATAGATAGATAGATAGATAGATAGATAGATAGATAGATACATAGATACATAGATACATAGATACATAGATAGATAGATAGATAGATAGATAGATAGATAGATAGATAGATAGATAGATAGATAGATAGATAGATAGACAGACAGACACACAGACAGACAGACACACAGACAGACACACAGACAGACAGACACACAGATAGACAGACAGACAGACTGATAGACACATAGATAGATAGATAGATAGATAGATAGATAGATAGATAGATAGATAGATAGATAGATAGATAGATAGATAGATAGATAGATAGATAGATAGATAGATAGATAGATAGATAGATAGATAGATAGATAGATAGATAGATAGATAGATAGATAGATAGATAGATAGATAGATAGATAGATAGATAGATAGATAGATAGATAGATAGATAGATAGATAGATAGATAGATAGATAGATAGACAGATAGACACACAGACAGACAGACGGAGAGACGGATGGATGGATAGATAGATAGATAGATAGATAGATAGATAGATAGATAGATAGATAGATAGATAGATAGATAGATAGATAGATAGATAGATAGATAGATAGATAGATAGATAGATAGATAGATAGATAGATAGATAGATAGATAGATAGATAGATAGATAGATAGATAGATAGATAGATAGATAGATAGATAGATAGATAGATAGATAGATAGATAGATAGATAGATAGATAGATAGATAGATAGATAGATAGATAGATAGATAGATAGATAGATAGATAGATAGATAGATAGATAGATAGATAGATAGATAGATAGATAGATAGATAGATAGATAGATAGATAGATAGATAGATAGATAGATAGATAGATAGATAGATAGATAGATAGATAGATAGATAGATAGATAGATAGATAGATAGATAGATAGATAGATAGATAGATAGATAGATAGATAGATAGATAGATAGATAGATAGATAGATAGATAGATAGATAGATAGATAGATAGATAGATAGATAGATAGATAGATAGATAGATAGATAGATAGATAGATAGATAGATAGATAGATAGATAGATAGATAGATAGATAGATAGATAGATAGATAGATAGATAGATAGATAGATAGATAGATAGATAGATAGATAGATAGATAGATAGATAGATAGATAGATAGATAGATAGATAGATAGATAGATAGATAGATAGATAGATAGATAGATAGATAGATAGATAGATAGATAGATAGATAGATAGATAGATAGATAGATAGATAGATAGATAGATAGATAGATAGATAGATAGATAGATAGATAGATAGATAGATAGATAGATAGATAGATAGATAGATAGATAGATAGATAGATAGATAGATAGATAGATAGATAGATAGATAGATAGATAGATAGATAGATAGATAGATAGATAGATAGATAGATAGATAGATAGATAGATAGATAGATAGATAGATAGATAGATAGATAGATAGATAGATAGATAGATAGATAGATAGATAGATAGATAGATAGATAGATAGATAGATAGATAGATAGATAGATAGATAGATAGACAGACAATAAGCTTCAGACAAAATTAAAAATTTCCTGTTCAGACAATGGTAAATAGTTGCATCTGAAAACAGATTTCACTATATCGCTTCGGGGTTGACAAAGAGTTGGGAAGGCGAATGATGATGTAGCCAACGCTTTTGAACCTCCATGAGATTAAAAATACTGACTGAGACCACTGACTCTTTGTTAACCTTAGAAAGCGAAAGTGCACGAATAATATCCAATTTCTTTCCAAGACAAATAATGAAATTTCGGTATGTTTTATACATTAACTTTGACAATGTTGTGATATAATTTCGGTTAATTGCATTTAATGTATATGTTCGGCAAGCATGTTTCCAAAATTCTGTAACCAAATGTCGGGACAGATTTCGATCCTACGAGTTTTTACTAATGTTTGCCTTTATGTATCACCCTGAAAATTCTTCTCTATGCACCATAAAAGCCCCTCCCCAATGTTTTTCTAAAATATTGCTAATATTTTATATTTACTTTCAACGATTTTACTTCTCACATATATATAAAGACACCCCTGCTATTACTTCTTGTCTTGGTTGCCTCATGAGTGTCGCCTTATTGGCATCACTTATAGCGGATGAGTGGAACAGAGAAAAATTCTCCCCGGCACCTGGATTTAAACCCCGGTTTTCATTTCTACGTTCTGAAGCTCTATTCATTAAGCCACACCGGATTCCCATCACGATGTCGGATTGAATGCTCTCAGTTTAAGTTCTATGTCTTGGGTTCCCTCTAGTGGCCTAACCATATGCACTGCGTTATAGATGTATGACAGTGGTACAATGTCCATACATGTGCAAAGGTGCACTCGTTATTAGTGATTAAGTGGCCGGGATCCGACGGATTAAGAGGTGGAACTTAAACTGAGAGGATTCAATCCGACATTGGGATTGGAATTCGGTGTGGTTTAATGGACAGAGCGTCAGCAGGCAGAGCTGAAAACCCGAGTTTTCCCGGAGCCGGAGGAATTTTTCTACGTTCCAATCATCCATCATATGATGACGCAGAATTGCACCAAGGAAATATCATATACACATCGGTTCATCGTAATAGGACAACACACTGCGCTTCCAATATTACGCACTGCGCAATCACTATATATCCCTAAATCCAACAAATAGAGACTATTTTGTTACATTAACATCTATTAGCAAAGGTCTCAATTTTATTTTTGAAAACACTTGTGGTTAGGGTCTATTGCAAAAGCATAGACTATGCTTACAGGTAAAGCATTCCACGCCCTCGTCGCACGATTGACGAAAGAACTATTTCAAACATACGTCCTCTGTATTCTTCCTATCAAGTTTTTAATGGTCATTCCTTGATGAGCAATTTTATCCCTGCGACCTTTCTTTTTCTTTGCTCCAGCCAATCTCACAACTGTACGCTTTGATCATTGCTCATAACTAGATTTGTGTTATTTAAGGTATTCGTGAAGAGAAATATCAAAGTTTTACTTCAAATTCCAAACTTATCTGCAATCCCAATGCTATAACATGCAACAGAATTTTGGATTTTAACTCCTAGACAAATAAATGAACAAACAATGAACCTTGACAAAATAAGTTTTCGAATGAATAAATAATATTAAATAAAATAGAACAAAAAACTATAGTCAAAATTAAAAATTTCCTGTTCAGACAAAGTAAAATAGTTGCATTCCAAAACAGATTACACTACATTGCTTCTGAGTTAACAGAGAGTTGGAAAGGCCAAAGATGATATTGCCCCATTTTGAATCTTCATGACATTAAAAACACTAACTGAGGCCACTAACTCTTTCATAACTCTTAAAAAGCAAAAGTGCAAGAATAATATGCAATCCGTTTCTGAGATAAGTAATAACATTTGGGAATGATTTAATACATTAACTTTCATAATGTTGTAATAGAATTTCGGATAATTGCGTATATAATATATGTTGGGCGAAACATATTTCGAAAATACTGTAACCATGTTTCTGGACTGATTTCCTTCCTATGCGTTTTCACTAATGTTAGCCGTCATGCATCATCATGAAAACGCTATTCTATGCAACATACAAACCCCTCCGCAACCATTTTCTAAAATGTTGCTAATAGTTTATATTTATTTCTTAAGATTCTATCTTTGGCATATACTTACTTACTTACTTATTTACTGGCTTTTAAGGAACCCGGAGGTTCATTGCCGCCCTCACATAATCCCGCCATTGATCCTTATCCTGAGCAAGATTAATCCAGTCTCTACCATCATATCATACCTCCGTCAAACCCATTTTAATATTATCTTCCCATCTACGTCTCGGCCTCCCTAAAGGTCTTTTGCCCTCCGGCCTCCCAACAAACAATCTATATGTATTTCAGGATTCGATCATACGTGCTACATGTCCTGCCCATCTCAAACGTCTGAATTTTATGGTCCTAATTATGTCAGGTGAAGTAAACAATGCGTGCAGCTCTGTGTTGTGAAACTTTCTCCATTCTCCTGTAATTTCATCCCTCTTCGCCCCAAATATCTTCCTAAGAAACTTATTCTCAAACACCCTTAATCTCTGTTTCTCTCTCAAAGTGAGAGTCCAAGTTTTACAATCATAAAGAACAACCGGTAATATAACTGTTTTATATATTCTAACTTTCAGATTTTTTGGAAGAAGACTAGATGACAAAAGTTTCTCAACCACATTATAATAGGCATTTCCCATATTTATTCTGCGTTTAATTTCCTCCCTAGTGTCATTTATGTCTGTTACTGTTGCTCCAAGATATTTGAATTTTTCCACCTCTTCGAAGGATAAATCTCCAATTTTTATAGTTCCATTTTGTACTATATTCTGGTCACGAGACATAATACATAATATATATTATATATCGTACATCCGACTTAATATCCCCTGACTTATTTGTCTCACGAGTGTTACCTTACTCACGTCAATTATGAGTTTAAAACCGTCTTCGAACAGCTGACTAAAGAACGAATAAATCTTATATGGAGTGGAAAACAATACATTAATAATTTATGGTCATATATATGTCCTACTGCCAAACATTTCCAAGAGATAGACATTGTGGTCTTAAGACGCGCCCTTCTATTAGCTTCGCAATAAATCAACCTATATATATATATATAAATCATCGAATGAACGTATAAAATGCAAGTAACAATGAATTAATGAATATTTAAAAACTACTCACCCCCTTGTATGTAGAGAGAGGTAACGATATATTTTTACATACAAGGTTCCTGTTCAGCAACTTCTATGTACATTTTCCGCTATTTAACTTTCCACTGAAGAACTACGAACTTATTTAATATGAATGAATGAATAAAATTTTCACCTATATGATATTTAAAATATGTAATATTTTTACCTGAGAGCCTCGTATCGACGTAGTTATCATCCTCCAGATTATAATTCTAATTCTAATATGAATAATATTTTCTACTTTCTTTGTACTTTCTCTACTCAATACACTTTAACTGTGCCCATTACTCGAGTATTAAAACCTACTGAACATGCCCTGTAGATAACTGCATTTTCACTAGATATACAACACACTGAGCAACATTTAAAACACACTACACTTCGAATATTACGCACTGCGCACTCAGTATAATTATAAGTCCAACAAATACAGACCATACGTTACATTAACATCTATCAGTAAAGGTATTAAGTTTATTTTTGAAAACATTTGTGGTTGGGGTATTTTGCAAAAGCATACACTAATCCTGCAGGCAAAACATTCCGCTCCCTCGTGGCACGATTGAGGAAAGGTCTATTTCAAATATAGTCCGCTGTGTTCTTTCTATAAATCTATTTGAATGGTCGTTCCTTGAAGAGCAATTTGGTGGCTACAAACTATTTTTTATTTACTCCAGCCAGTCTCACCACTGAACGCTTTGATCATTGCACATGCTTGAATTCGTGTTATGTAAAGTATACATGAAAAGAACTCTCAAAATTTTACTTCAAATTCCAAACATTATTGCAATCCCAGTGCCACAACATCCAACAGAGTTTTGGATTTTAACTCACAGTCTAATAAAAAGAACAAACAATGAAGCTTGAGAAAATAAGACTTCACACGCATAAACAATATTCTACTATGTAGAAAACTCAATGAGATATCAGAGAAATTACTTTTGTTACTTTAAATATTGAATAAAATAGAACAATATGTTATACACAAAAATTAAAACTTCCCTGCTCAGACAATGGAAAATAGTTGCATCTCAAAACAGAATTCACTATATCGCTTCTGGGTTACAGAGAGTTGGGAAGGCCAATGATGATGTAGCCTAAGCATTGAATCTCCATGAGATTAAAAATACTGACTGAGACCACTGACTCTTTCTTAACTTAAAAAAGCGAAAGTGCAAGAATAATGTCCAATTTCTTTCTACGACAAATAATGAAATCTGGGTATGATTTAAAACATTAATTTTGACAATGTTGTGTTCGAATTTCGATTAATTGCATTTAATTTATAGGTTGGGCAAAACATATTTTGAAAATAAAGTCACCATGTGTCTGGACAGATTTCGATCCTATGAGTTTTTACTAATTTTTGCTGTTGTGTATCATACTGAAAATTCTCTTCTATGCATCATACATGCATATGTGCAACTTTTTTCTAAAATATTGCCAATATATTAATATTTCTTCTGCATGATTGTAGTTCTGGCATATACATAGACACGCCACCATTATATCTTGGCTTATGGCATAGTTGTCTCATGACAGTTGCCCTATTGGCGTCACTTATGAGGTTAAAACATGTCTTCGAACAGTGTATTAAAGGACGACTAAATGTTACAGGGAGTGGAAAACAAAATATGCATTTTTATAGTCTCAAAATTGTCCTAATGAAAAATGATATACAAGATTTAGATTTTTTTTTCTCACGAGTAGCTTTCATATCATCTTCGCAATGTATGTATAAATGATAGAATTAATCAACGAATGAAAGAACAAATGAATGGATGATTATTTACTACTCATCGTGTGGTAGTTACACGAAGAATACCGATATATGAAGGCAAGTCATGCAGACAGAGAAACAAAAGAATTACAGAAACACAAGTAAAGTTCATAAGACAAGCGGACTACTAATGGAACATAATCAAACGCCTGTAATGTGGTATGTTGCACTGGAATTTCGTTGTTGTTAAACACCAATCTCGTTATGTCAAAAATTCCAATATTATAGCAGGCTAGAGCGAAAAAGAAACATTTGAATATCTTCAAAAAACCAACAAATGTAAGGCATGAAATGATATTTAAGTATCCTCTTCTGATGTTTATATCCATGAGTTGATAAGGTCTGTGCTTGCAGAAATTTTTGATGAGAATCAAGTAAAATCTTATTTTGTTCATATTTTTATATACAACGAAGATAATATATATAATTTCACTATTGCTGTTTTCACTGAAGAACTATTAACTTATTTAATATTAATGAATGATTGAATGAATGAGTGTCTAATTTGGATCGTAGTTCTCATCGTCCTGACTGTAGTTGAGAAATAGTTTAATTTCTCTGGCACAATTAAAGCCATCTTGCCTTTCCTTCCACTCAACCAGGATTAAATAACATACAAAAAAAAAGAAACATCGGCATACAAGTGTTAACTTAAAAAAATAATAAAAAAAACTGTGAATACAAATGAATATAACCACAAACACGAAAAAAACATTCTGGTAGACAAGTATAAACTTAAAAGAAAGAAATGAAAACCGATCCTATGAATAAAACCACACAACTAATGGATTAGTACAATTAGTATAATCAGCAACAGTTACATTAAGAAAATGACAGTTATGTATAAATTAGTATTGATGGAAAAACAATATTATTAATATTATTGTTACTATTACTATTATAATTATTATCATTATTATTATTATTATGATTAATAAATAAAATAATATATTAAAAGCCTAATTCTGTGCATTTAAAATATTTCAAAACAACCCAATTCTAAACGACTGAGGACTAAGAATACCCGTGAATTCCGGCAGAAGCGAATTCCAGGAGCGGGCCATGGCTATTGCGAAATACATTGAGTACAAGAAAGGTCTGATGACGTGCTATTGATAACAGAAGCTTGTGCAGTGAACGTGTATTACGATTATGACGCGAAGCTCGAAGAGTAATCCGAGAGGCCAGATAGATCTAGTACTAATATGAATTATATATTTAACCTTCTCTGTATTTTCTCTACCAACTAACCATCAACTGAACTCATTACTGTAATACTAAAACCTACTGAACACGCTCTGTAGCTCACTGTAATGTCACTAGGCGTAAGACACACTGCACACCTTCTAAAGCTCCCAGCACTTCCAATACTACGCACTGCGCACTTAGTATAACTAACAATCCAACAAAAATAGACTACTTTGTTAATTAACTCTATTAGCAAACGTCCTAAGTTGATTTTAGAAACCTCTTGTGGTTGGAGCCAATTGCAAAAACATACATTTAGTCTGTAGGTAGAGCATTACACTCCCGAGCACGATTGAGGAAAAAACTCTTTCAAACGTCCGTCCCATGTGTCCCTTCTCACAATTTGTTTGCATGATAGTCCTTGAAGTGGAATTTTGTGGCTGCAACCTCTGTTTGTCTTCTTCCAGTCTAACCTCTGTACGCAATGATTATTGCGCATAATTGAACAAGTATTATTTTAAGTATAATATGAAAAGAACTATCAATATTTTATTTCAAATTCCAAACATTCTTGTAATCCCAATACTACAACGTGCAACAGAGTTTTGGATTTTAATTCCCAGCCAAACAAAACAGCCGACAACCAAAGTTGAGAAAATAAGACTTCAGACGCATAAAGAATATTCTTTTATGTAGGAAAGTCAATGAGACATGGGAGAAATTACATTTGTTGTTTCCAATATTGAATAAAATTGACCAATAAGCTTCAGACAAAATTAAAAATTTCCTGTTCAGACAATGGAAAATACTGGCTGTTCATTTCAAAGTCTGTCATGACGTCACTGTTGTTGGGTCACCGATTTGAAGCGAGTTTCAGCTTATATGTCAGAGAAGTTGCCTATTATTTAAGGCGTTCTTCAATCTGAACTTGAGAACGTGTACTGTATAACTTGAACGTCGTAGCAACAGATGGCGGTCTGTACGGTCTGAGTGCTACCATAACCTCTTTCGAACTGTGTTTTGCGCCGGCAAGTCGTACGCAGGGTATTTGTTATCATCGGTTGCGTACGGTAACATTCCACAACACAAATCAAATGCTCTGTGTCCATGTTGACCGTCGAAGTTAATGTCAACAAATACGTAAGTAATCGTCTTAACCCTCTCCCCATATCCCGACAGTACGTATTTCCAAACAGTTCACATTCCTGCCACTACCGGCGTTACCGTACGTATCGGTAGGTACTCTTCAGAATGAACGCCGTACTTGGTAGGCAACTTCTCTGCCTCACAGGTGATATACCTATCTGCGGAAGTGTAGGATGATTGAAATCTCTAGGCTCATCGGCTAGCCACGTGACGGCATACAGCGAGCCATGACACATTTTGAATTGAACACCCAGTAGTTGCACATCAAAACTGATTTCACCCTGTCGCTTCTGGGTTGAGAGAGAGTTGGGAAGACCAATGATGATATACGGTTCGCTTTGAATCTCATGATTTTAAAAATACTGACTGAGGCCACTGACTCTTTCTTAAACTTAGAAAGCGATAGTGCACGTATAATATCCAATTTCTTTCTAAGACAAATAATGAAATTTCGGTGTGATCTAAACATTATATCTGACAATGTTGTGATAGAATTTCGGCTAATTGCATTTAATGTATAGGTTGGACGAAACATGTTTTCAAAATAATGTAACCATATGTCTGGACAGATTTCGAACCTATGAGTTTTTACTAATTTTTGCTGTCGCGAATCATCCTGAAAAATACTATTCTATGCACCATACATGCCTATCTGCAACTTTCTTCTAAAATATTGCCAATATATTAATATTTCTTCTTCATGATTGTAGTTCTGGCATATACATTGACACGCCACCATTATATCTTGGCTTATTGCATAGTCGTCTCATGACAGTTGCTCTATTCACGTCACTTATGAGGTTAAAATATGTCTTCGAACAGTGTATTAAAGAACGACTAAATGTTACATGGAGTGGAAAACAAAATATGTATTTTTTATAGTCTCACAAATGTCCTACTGAAAAATGGTTTACAAGAGTTCGATTTTCCTTTCTCACCAGTGGCTTTCATATCATCTTCGCAATCTATGTATGAAAGATAGAATGAATCAACGAATGAAAGAACAAATGTATGAATGATTATTTGCTGCTCATCGTGTGGTAGTTACACGAAGAATACCGATATATGAAGGCAAGTCATGCAGACAGAGAAACATAAGAAATACAGAAACACAAGTAAAGTTCATAAGACAAGCGGACTACTAAGGGAAAATAATCAAACGCCTGTAATGAGATATGTTGCAGTACAATGTCGTCAATATTATAGCAAGCTAGAGCGAATAAAGAACATTTGAATAGCTTCAAAAAACCAACAAATGTAAGGCATGAAATGATATTTAAGTATCCTCTTCTGATGTTTATATCCATGAGTTGATATGCTCTGTGCTTGCAGAAGCTTTTTTGATGAGAATCAAGTGAAGTCTTATTTTGTTCATATTTTCAAATACAACGAAGATAATATATATATAATTTCACTATTGAAGTTTTCACTGAAGAACTACTTACTTATTAAATATGAATGAATAAATGTATGAATGAATGAATGAATGAATGGAGTGTCTAATTTCGGTGGTAATTGTCATCGTCCTCCGAATTATAGTTTAGAAATAATTTAATTTCTCTGGCAGAGTTTCTCTGGAGTTTCTCTTGCCTTTCCTTCCACTCAACCAGGATTAAAGAACATACAAAAAATATATATATTGGTATACAAGTATTAACTTAAAAAATAATAACAAAATTTAAGAAAAAAGTAAGAAAACAGTGAATACATATGAATATAACGACAAACAATAAAATACATTCTGGTAGAAAGTATAAACTCAAATGAAAAGAATTAATAACGGTACCTGTGATTATAACCACACAACTAAAGGAGTAGTACAATTAGTATAATCAGCAACAGTTATAATGATAAAATGACAGTTATATAGAATGTAGTATTGACGGAAAAAACATTATTACTATTATTATTATTATTATTATTATTATTATTATTATTATGGTTCTTGTTATTATAAATTATTATTAGTGTTAATTATTGGTATTAATTATTGGCATTATTAACTGTAGTTTTAATCAATAACTTTATTATTGTCATTATTAAATTTCCAAACAATCTTGCAATCCCAACACTACAATATGTACAGAATTTTGGATTTCAAACTCCCACCCAAAGAAAAATAACTATGAAGCTTCAAAAATTTGTGTTGAAACCTATAATCGAAATACTATTTAATAGTATGAAACTCATTAAAGACATCAGACAAATTACGTTTATCATTTAAATTACTGAATAGAATTGAACACTAAGCTTTAGACAGAACTAAAAGTTTCATGTTCTGACAATGAAAAACAGTTGCATATCAAAACAGAATTCACTACATCAGTTCAGAGTTAACAGAGAGTTGGGGAGGCCAATGATGATATTTCAGAAAATCTGAATATCCATGACTACAAAAACACTGACTGAGGCCACTGACTCTCTCTTAACTGTTAAGAAGCATGAGTGCAAGAATAATATCATATTCGTTTCTGAGATAAATAATAAAATGTGGGTATGATTTAAAACATTAACTTTGATAAGGTTGTGATAGAATGTCGGTTAATTGTTTTGTATTGTATACGTTGTGCGAAACATGTTTTGAAAATACTGTAAACATATGTCTGCACTAATTTCGTTTCTATGCGGTTTTACTAAATTTCAATATTATAGCAGGCTAGAGCGAAAAAAAGGACATTTGAATATCTTTAAAAAGCCAACAAATGTCATGCATAAAATGATTTTTAAAATTCCTCTTCTGATATCTACGTCCATGCGTTGATATGCTCGCTGCTTACAGATTTTTTTTTTTATGATAATCAAGTGAAGTCTTATTTCCTTCATATTTTTGTATACGAGGTTGCTGTTCAACAACGTCGATATTATACCCGTATATTTTCACTATTGAAGTTTTCACTGAAGAACTACTAACATTATTAATATGAATGAATGAATGAATGAATGAGTGTCTAATTTGGATAGCAGTTCTCATCGTCCTCCGGATT
>NC_091117.1:28750000-28770000 GCF_040183065.1 Periplaneta americana | reverse complement strand
TGCTCTCAGTTTAAGTTCTATGTCTTGGGTTCCCTCTAGTGGCCTAACCATATGCACTGCGTCATAGATGTATGACAGTGGTACAATGTCCATACATGTGCAAAGGTGCACTCGTTATTAGTGATTAAGTGGCCGGGATCCGACGGATTAAGAGGTGGAACTTAAACTGCGAGGATTCAATCCGACATCGGGATTGGAATTCGGTGTGGTTTAGTGGACACAGCGTCAGCAGGCAGAGCTGAACACCCGAGTTCAAGTCCCGGAGCCGGAGGAATTTTTCTACGTTCCAATCATCCATCATATGATGACGCAGAATTGCTCCAAGGAAATATCATATACACATGAGTTCATCGTAATAGGACTATAACACACTGCGCTTCCAATATTACGCACTGCGCAATCACTATATATCCCTAAATCCAACAAATAGAGACTATTTTGTTACATTAACATCTATTAGCAAAGGTCTCAATTTTATTTTTGAAAACACTTGTGGTTAGGGTCTATTGCAAAAGCATAGACTAAGCTTACAGGTAAAGCATTCCACGCCCTCGTCGCACGATTGACGAAAGAACTATTTCAAACATACGTCCTCTGTATTCTTCCTATCAAGTTTTTAATGGTCATTCCTTGATGAGCAATTTTATCCCTGCGACCTTTCTTTTTCTTTGCTCCAGCCAATCTCACCACTGTACGCTTTGATCATTGCTCATAACTAGATTTGTGTTATTTAAGGTATTCGTGAAGAGAAATATCAAAGTTTTACTTCAAATTCCAAACTTATCTGCAATCCCAACGCTATAACATGCAACAGAATTTTGGATTTTAACTCCTAGACAAATAAATGAACAAACAATGAACCTTGACAAAATAAGTTTTCGAATGAATAAATAATATTAAATAAAATAGAACAAAAAACTATAGTCAAAATTAAAAATTTCCTGTTCAGACAAAGTAAAATAGTTGCATTCCAAAACAGATTACACTACATTGCTTCTGAGTTAACAGAGAGTTGGAAAGGCCAAAGAAGATATTGCGCCATTTTGAATCTTCATGACATTAAAAACACTAACTGAGGCCACTAACTCTTTCATAACTCTTAAAAAGCAAAAGTGCAAGAATAATATGCAATCCGTTTCTGAGATAAGTAATAACATTTGGGAATGATTTAATACATTAACTTTCATAATGTTGTAATAGAATTTCGGTTAATTGCATATATAATATATGTTGGGCGAAACATATTTCGAAAATACTGTAACCATGTTTCTGGACTGATTTCCTTCCTATGCGTTTTCACTAATGTTAGCCGTCATGCATCATCATGAAAACGCTATTCTATGCAACATACAAACCCCTTCGCAACCATTTTCTAAAATGTTGCTAATAGTTTATACTTATTTCTTAAGATTCTATCTTTGGCATATACTTACTTACTGGCTATTAAGGAACCCGGAGGTTCATTGCCGCCCTCACATAATCCCGCCATTGGTCCCTATCCTGAGCAAGATTAATCCAGTCTCTACCATCATATCATACCTCCGTCAAACCCATTTTAATATTATCTTCCCATCTACGTCTCGGCCTCCCTAAAGGTCTTTTGCCCTCCGGCCTCCCAACAAACAATCTATATGTATTTCAGGATTCGCTCATACGTGCTACATGTCCTGCCCATCTCAAACGTCTGAATTTTATGGTCCTAATTATGTCAGGTGAAGTAAACAATGCGTGCAGCTCTGTGTTGTGAAACTTTATCCATTCTCCTGTAATTTCATCCCTCTTCGCCCCAAATATCTTCCTAAGAAACTTATTCTCAAACACCCTTAATCTCTGTTTCTCTCTCAAAGTGAGAGTCCAAGTTTTACAATCATAAAGAACAACCGGTAATATAACTGTTTTATAAATTCTAACTTTCAGATTTTTTGGAAGAAGACTAGATGACAAAAGTTTCTCAACCACATTATAATAGGCATTTCCCATATTTATTCTGCGTTTAATTTCCTCCCTAGTGTCATTTATGTCTGTTACTGTTGCTCCAAGATATTTGAATTTTTCCACCTCTTCGAAGGATAAATCTCCAATTTTTATAGTTCCATTTTGTACTATATTCTGGTCACGAGACATAATACATAATATATATTATATATTGTACATCCGACTTAATATTCCCTGACTTATTTGTCTGACGTGTGTTACCTTACTCACGTCAATTACGAGTTTAAAACCGTCTTCGAACAGCTGACTAAAGAACGAATAAATCTTATATGGAGTAGAAAACAATACATTAATTATTTATGGTCATATATATGTCCTACTGACAAACTTTTTCAAGAGATAGACGTTGTGGTCTTAAGACGCGCCCTTCTATTAGCTTCGCAATAAATCAATAAATATATATATATATATATATATATATATATATATATATATATATATGAAATGATAAATCATCGAATGAACGTATAAAATGCAAGTAGCAATGAATGAATGAATATTTAAAAACTACTCACCCCCTTGAATGTAGAGGGAGGTAACGATATATTTTTATACACAAGGTTCCTGTTCAGCAACTTCTATGTACATTTTCCGCTATTTAACTTTCCACTGAAGAACTACGAACTTATTTAATATGAATGAATGAATAAAATTTTCACCTATATGATATTTAAAATATGTAATATTTTTACCTGAGAGCCTCGTATCGACGTAGTTATCATCCTCCAGGTTATAATTCTAATTCTAATATGAATAATATTTTCTACTTTCTTTGTACTTTCTCTACTCAATACACTTTAACTGTGCCCATTACTCGAGTATTAAAACCTACTGAACATGCCCTGTAGATAACTGCATTTTCACTAGATATACAACACACTGAGCAACATTTAAAACACACTACACTTCCAATATTACGCACTGGGCACTCAGTATAATTATAAGTCCAACAAATACAGACCATACGTTACATTAACATCTATCAGTAAAGGTATTAAGTTTATTTTTGAAAACATTTGTGGTTGGGGTATTTTGCAAAAGCATACACTAATCCTGCAGGCAAAACATTCCGCTCCCTCGTGGCACGATTGAGGAAAGGTCTATTTCAAATATAGTCCGCTGTGTTCTTTCTATAAATCTATTTGAATGGTCGTTCCTTGAAGAGCAATTTGGTGGCTACAAACTATTTTTTATTTACTCCAGCCAGTCTCACCACTGAACGCTTTGATCATTGCACATGCTTGAATTCGTGTTATGTAATGTATACATGAAAAGAACTCTCAAAATTTTACTTCAAATTCCAAACATTATTGCAATCCCAGTGCCACAACATCCAACAGAGTTTTGGATTTTAACTCACAGTCTAATAAAAAGAACAAACAATGAAGCTTGAGAAAATAAGACTTCACACGCATAAACAATATTCTACTATGTAGAAAACTCAATGAGATATCAGAGAAATTACTTTTGTTACTTTAAATATTGAATAAAGTAGAACAATAAGTTATATACAAAAATTAAAACTTCCCTGCTCAGACAATGGAAAATAGTTGCATCTCAAAACAGAATTCACTATATCGCTTCTGGGTTACAGAGAGTTGGGAAGGCCAATGATGATGTAGCCTAAGCATTGAATCTCCATGAGATTAAAAATACTGACTGAGACCACTGACTCTTTCTTAACTTAAAAAAGCGAAAGTGCACGAATAATGTCCAATTTCTTTCTACGACAAATAATGAAATCTGGGTATGATTTAAAACATTAATTTTGACAATGTTGTGATCGAATTTCGGTTAATTGCATTTAATTTATAGGTTGGGCAAAACATATTTTGAAAATAAAGTAACCATGTGTCTGGACAGATTTCGATCCTATGAGTTTTTACTAATTTTTGCTGTTGTGTATCATACTGAAAATTCTCTTCTATGCATCATACATGCATATGTGCAACTTTTTTCTAAAATATTGCCAATATATTAATATTTCTTCTTCATGATTGTAGTTCTGGCATATACATAGACAAGCCACCATTATAACTTGGCTTATGGCATAGTCGTCTCATGACAGTTGCCCTATTGGCGTCACTTATGAGGTTAAAACATGTCTTCGAACAGTGTATTAAAGAACGACTAAATGTTACAGGGAGTGGAAAACAAAATATGCATTTTTATAGTCTCAAAATTGTCCTACTGAAAAATGATATACAAGATTTAGATTTTCCTTTCTCACGAGTAGCTTTCATATCATCTTCGCAATGTATGTATAAATGATAGAATTAATCAACGAATGAAAGAACAAATGAATGGATGATTATTTACTACTCATCGTGTGGTAGTTACACGAAGAATACCGATATATGAAGGCAAGTCATGCAGACAGAGAAACAAAAGAATTACAGAAACACAAGTAAAGTTCATAAGACAAGCGGACTACTAATGGAACCTAATCAAACGCCTGTAATGTGGTATGTTGCACTGGAATTTCGTTGTTGTTAAACACCAATCTCGTTATGTCAAAAATTCCAATATTATAGCAGGCTAGAGCGAAAAAGAAACATTTGAATATCTTCAAAAAACCAACAAATGTAAGGCATGAAATGATATTTAAGTATCCTCTTCTGATGTTTATATCCATGAGTTGATAAGGTCTGTGCTTGCAGAAATTTTTGATGAGAATCAAGTAAAATCCTATTTTGTTCATATTTTTATATACAACGAAGATAATATATATAATTTCACTATTGCTGTTTTCACTGAAGAAATATTAACTTATTTAATATTAATGAATGATTGAATGAATGAGTGTCTAATTTGGATCGTAGTTCTCATCGTCCTGACTGTAGTTGAGAAATAGTTTAATTTCTCTGCCACAATTAAAGCATATTGCCTTTCCTTCCACTCAACCAGGATTAAATAGCATACAAAAAAAAGAAACATCGGCATACAAGTGTTAACTTAAAAAAATAATAATAAAAACAGTGAATACACATGAATATAACCACAAACACGAAAAAAACATTCTGGTAGACAAGTATAAACTTAAAAGAAAGAAATGAAAACAGATCCTATGAATAAAACCACACAACTAATGGATTAGTACAATTAGTATAATCAGCAACAGTTACATTGAGAAAATGACAGTTATGTATAAATTAGTATTGATGGAAAAACAATATTATTAATATTATTGTTACTATTACTATTATAATTATTATTATTATTATTAAGATTAATAAATAAAATAATATATTAAAAGCCTAATTCTGTGCATTTAAAATATTTCAAAACAACCCAATTCTAAACGACTGAGGACTAAGAATACCCGTGAATTCCGGCAGAAGCGAATTCCAGGAGCGGGCCATGGCTATTGCGAAATACATTGAGTACAAGATATGTTTGATGACGTGCTATTGATAACAGAAGCTTGTGCAGTGAACGTGTATTACGATTATGATGTGAAGCTCGAAGAGTAATCCGAGAGGTCAGATAGACCTAGTACTAATATGAATTATATATTTAACCTTCTCTGTATTTTCTCTACCCACTAAACATCAACTGAACTCATTACTGTAATACTAAAACCTACTGAACACGCTCTGTAGCTCACTGTAATTTCACTAGGCGTAAGACACACTGCACACCTTCTAAAGCTCCCAGCACTTCCAATACTACGCACTGCGCACTTAGTATAACTAACAATCCAACAAAAATAGACTACTTTGTTAATTAACTCTATTAGCAAACGTCCTAAGTTGATTTTAGAAACCTCTTGTGGTTGGAGCCAATTGCAAAAACATACATTTAGTCTGTAGGTAGAGCATTACACTCCCGAGCACGATTGAGGAAAGAACTCTTTCAAACGTCCGTCCCATGTGTCCCTTGTCACAATTTGTTTGCATGATAGTCCTTGAAGTGGAATTTTGTGGCTGCAACCTCTGTTTGTCTTCTTCCAGTCTAACCTCTGTACGCGTTGATTATTGCGCATAATTGAACACGTATTATTTTAAGTATAATATGAAAAGAACTATCAATATTTTATTTCAAATTCCAAACATTCTTGTAATCCCAATACTACAACGTGCAACAGAGTTTTGGATTTTAATTCCCAGCCAAACAAAACAGCCGACAACCAAAGTTGAGAAAATAAGACTTCAGACGCATAAAGAATATTCTTTTATGTAGGAAAGTCAATGAGACATGGGAGAAATTACATTTGTTGTTTCCAATATTGAATAAAATTGGCCAATAAGCTTCAGACAAAATTAAAAATTTCCGGTTCAGACAATCGAAAATACTGGCTGTTCATTTCAAAGTCTGTCATGACGTCACTGTTGTTGGGTCACCGATTTGAAGCGAGTTTCAGCTTATATGTCAGAGAAGTTGCCTATTATTTAAGGCGTTCTTCAATCTGAACTTGAGAACGTGTACTGTATAACTTGAACGTCGTAGCAACAGATGGCGGTCTGTACGGTCTGAGTGCTACCATAACCTCTTTCGAACTGTGTTTTGCGCCGGCAAGTCGTACGCAGGGTATTTGTTATCATCGGTTGCGTACGGTAACATTCCACAACACAAATCAAATGCTCTGTGTCCATGTTGACCGTCGAAGTTAATGTCAACAAATACGTAAGTAATCGTCTTAACCCTCTCCCCATATCCCGACAGTACGTATTTCCAAACAGTTCACATTCCTGCCACTACCGGCGTTACCGTACGTATCGGTAGGTACTCTTCAGAATGAACGCCGTACTTGGTAGGCAACTTCTCTGCCTCACAGGTCATATACCTCTCTGCGGAAGTGTAGGATGATTGAATTCTCTAGGCTCATCGGCTAGCCACGTGACGGCATACAGCGAGCCATGACACATTTTGAACTGAACACCCAGTAGTTGCACATCAAAACTGATTTCACCCTGTCGCTTCTGGGTTGAGAGAGAGTTGGGAAGGCCAATGATGATATATGGTAAGCTTTGAATCTCCATGATTTTAAAAATACTGACTGAGGCCACTGACTCTTTCTTAAACTTAGAAAGCGATAGTGCACGTATAATATCCAATTTCTTTCTAAGACAAATAATGAAATTTCGGTGTGATCTAAACATTATATCTGACAATGTTGTGATAGAATTTCGGCTAATTGCATTTAATGTATAGGTTGGACGAAACATGTTTTCAAAATAATGTAACCATATGTCTGGACAGATTTCGAACCTATGAGTTTTTACTAATTTTTGCTGTCGCGAACCATCCTGAAAAATACTATTCTATGCACCATACATGCCTATCTGCAACTTTCTTCTAAAATATTGCCAATATATTAATATTTCTTCTTCATGATTGTAGTTCTGGCATATACATTGACACGCCACCATTATATCTTGGCTTATTGCATAGTCTCTCATGACAGTTGCTCTATTCACGTCACTTATGAGGTTAAAATATGTCTTCGAACAGTGTATTAAAGAACGACTAAATGTTACATGGAGTGGAAAACAAAATATGTATTTTTTATAGTCTCAAAAATGTCCTACTGAAAAATGGTTTACAAGAGTTCGATTTTCCTTTCTCACCAGTGGCTTTCATATCATCTTCGCAATCTATGTATGAAAGATAGAATGAATCAACGAATGAAAGAACAAATGTATGAATGATTATTTGCTACTCATCGTGTGGTAGTTACACGAAGAATACCGATATATGAAGGCAAGTCATGCAGACAGAGAAACAAAAGAAATACAGAAACACAAGTAAAGTTCATAAGACAAGAGGACTACTAAGGGAAAATAATCAAACGCCTGTAATGAGATATGTTGCAGTACAATGTCGTCAATATTATAGCAAGCTAGAGCGAATAAAGAACATTTGAATAGCTTCAAAAAACCAACAAATGTAAGGCATGAAATGATATTTAAGTATCCTCTTCTGATGTTTATATCCATGAGTTGATATGCTCTGTGCTTGCAGAAACTTTTTTGATGAGAATCAAGTGAAGTCTTATTTTGTTCATACTTTCAAATACTACGAAGATAATATATATAATTTCACTATTGAAGTTTTCACTGAAGAACTACTTACTTATTAAATATGAATGAATGAATGTATGAATGAATGAATGAATGGAGTGTCTAATTTCGGTGGTAATTGTCATCGTCCTCCGAATTATAGTTTAGAAATAATTTAATTTCTCTGGCAGAGTTTCTCTGGAGTTTCTCTTGCCTTTCCTTCCACTCAACCAGGATTAAAGAACATACAAAAAATATATATATTGGTATACAAGTATTAACTTAAAAAATAATAACAAAATTTAAGAAAAAAGTAAAAAAACAGTGAATACATATGAATATAACGACAAACAATAAAATACATTCTGGTAGAAAGTATAAACTCAAATGAAAAGAATTAATAACGCTACCTGTGAATATAACCACACAACTAAAGGAGTAGTACAATTAGTATAATCAGCAACAGTTATAATGATAAAATGACAGTTATGTAGAATGTAGTATTGACGGAAAAAACAATATTACTATTATTACTATTATTATTATTATTATTATTATTATTATTATTATTATTGTTATTATGCTTCTTGTTATTATAAATTATTATTAGTGTTAATTTTGGGTATTAATTATTGGCATTATTATTAACTGTATTTTTAATCACTAAGTTTATTATTGTCATTATTAAATTTCCAAACAATCTTGCAATCCCAACACTACAATATGTACAGAATTTTGGATTTCAAACTCCCACCCAAAGAAAAATAACTATGAAGCTTCAAAAATTTGTGTTTCAAACCTATAATAGAAATACTATTTAATTGTATGAAACTCATTAAAGACATCAGACAAATTACGTTTGCCGTTTAAATTACTGAATAGAATTGAACACTAAGCTTTAGACAGAACTAAAAGTTCCATGTTCTGACAATGAAAAACAGTTGCGTATCAAAACAGATTTCACTATATCAGTTCAGAGTTAACAGAGAGTTGGGGAGTCCAATGATGATATTACAGAAACTCTGAATATCCATGACTACAAAAACACTGACTGAGGCCACTGACTCTCTCTTAACTGTTAAGAAGCACGAGTGCAAGAATAATATCAAATTCGTTTCTGAGATAAATAATAAAATGTGGGTATGATTTAAAACATTAACTTTGATAAGGGTGTGATAGAATGTCGGTTAATTGTTTTGTATTGTATACGTTGTGCGAAACATGTTTTGAAAATACTGTAACCACATGTCTGCACTAATTTCGTTTCTATGCGGTTTTACTAAATTTCAATATTATAGCAGGCTAGAGCGAAAAAAAGGACATTTGGATATCTTTAAATAGCCAACAAATGTCAGGCATGAAATGATTTTTAAAATTCCTGTTCTGATGTCTACGTCCATGCGTTGATATGCTCGGTGCTTACAAATTTTTTTTTTTTATGATAATCAAGTGAAGTCTTATTTCCTTCATATTTTTGTATACGAGGTTCCTGTTCAACAACGTCGATAATATACCCATATATTTTCACTATTGAAGTTTTCACTGAAGAACTACTAACATTATTAATATGAATGAATGAATGAATAAATGAATGAATGAATGAATAAATGAATGAATGAATGAATTGAATGAATGAAGGAATGAATGAGTGTCTAATTTGGATAGAAGTTCTCATCGTCCTCCGGATTATAGTTAGTCATAGTTTAAGCGCTCTGGCAGATTTAAAGCAATCTTACATTTTCTTCCACTCAACCAGGATTATACAGACAGACAGATAGATACATAGATTGAAAGATAGACAGGCAGACGGACGGACAGAGGGACGGAGGGACAGACGGAGAGACGGACGGACGGACAGACGGTCAGACAGACAGACAGACGGACAGACAGACACAGACGGACAGATAGACAGACAGACGGACAGATGGACAGACGGACACAGACGGACAGACAGACATACAGAGAGACAGAGAGACACAGACGGACAGACAGACAGACGGGCGGGCGGACAGACAGATAGGCAGGACAGACAGACGGACGGAGAGACAGACAGACAGACAGATAGATAGATAGATAGACAGATAGATAGATAGATAGATAGATAGATAGATAGATAGATAGATAGATAGATAGATAGATAGATAGATAGATAGATAGATAGATAGATAGATAGATAGATAGATAGATAGATAGATAGATAGATAGATAGATAGATAGATAGATAGATAGATAGATAGATAGATAGATAGATAGATAGATAGATAGATAGATAGATAGATAGATAGATAGATAGATAGATAGATAGATAGATAGATAGATAGATAGATAGATAGATAGACAGATAGATAGATACATAGATAGATAGATAGATAGATAGATAGACAGACAGACAGACGGTTGGATAGATAGATAGATAGATAGATAGATAGATAGATAGATAGATAGATAGATAGATAGATAGATAGATAGATAGATAGATAGATAGATAGATAGATAGATAGATAGATAGATAGATAGATAGATAGATAGATAGATAGATAGATAGATAGATAGATAGATAGATAGATAGATAGATAGATAGATAGATAGATAGATAGATAGATAGATAGATAGATAGATAGATAGATAGATAGATAGATAGATAGATAGATAGATAGATAGATAGATAGATAGATAGATAGATAGATAGATAGATAGATAGATAGATAGATAGATAGATAGATAGATAGATAGATAGATAGATAGATAGATAGATAGATAGATAGATAGATAGATAGATAGATAGATAGATAGATAGATAGATAGATAGATAGATAGGTGGGTGGGTGGGTGTTTGGATGGATGGATGGATAGATAGATAGATAGATAGATAGATAGATAGATAGATAGATAGATAGATAGATAGATAGATAGATAGATAGATAGATAGATAGATAGATAGATAGATAGATAGATAGATAGATAGATAGATAGACAGACAGACAGACAGACAGACAGACAGACAGACAGACAGACAGACAGACAGACAGACAGACAGACAGACAGACAGACAGACAGACAGACAGACAGACAGACAGACAGACAGACAGACAGACAGACAGACAGACAGACAGACAGACAGATAGATAGATAGATAGATAGATAGATAGATAGATAGATAGATAGATAGATAGATAGATAGATAGATAGATAGACGGACGGACAGACAGACAGACAATAAGCTTCAGACAAAATTAAAAATTTCCTGTTCAGACAATGGAAAATAGTTGCATCTCAAAACAGATTTCACTATATCGCTTCGGGGTTGATAAAGAGTTGGGAAGGCCAATGATGATGTAGCCATAGCTTTTGAACCTCCATGAGATTAAAAATACTGACTGAGACCACTGACTCTTTGTTAACCTTAGAAAGCGAAAGTGCACGAATAATATCCAATTTCTTTCTAAGACAAATAATGTAATTTCGGTATGTTTTATACATTAACTTTGACAATGTTGTGATATAATTTCGGTTAATTGCATTTAATGTATATGTTCGGCAAGCATGTTTTCAAAATTCTGTAACCAAATGTCGGGACAGATTTCGATCCTACGAGTTTTTACTAATTTTTGCCATTATGTATCACCCTGAAAATTCTTCTCTGTGCACCATGCAAGCCCCTCCGCAATGTTTTTCTAAAATATTGCTAATATTTTATATTTACTTGCAACGATTATACTTCTCACATATATATATATATATATATATATATATATATATATATATATATACATAAAGACACCCCAGCTATTACTTCTTGTCTTGGTTGCCTCATGAGTGTCGCCTTATTGGCATCACTTATAACGGATGAGTGGAACAGAGAAAAATTCTCCCCGGCACCTGGATTTAAACCCCGGTTTTCATTTCTACGTTCTGACGCTCTATTCATTAAGCCACACCGGATTCCCAGCACGATGTCGGATTGAATGCTCTCAGTTTAAGTTCTATGTCTTGGGTTCCCTCTAGTGGCCTAACCATATGCACTGCGTCATAGATGTATGACAGTGGTACAATGTCCATACATGTGCAAAGGTGCACTCGTTATTAGTGATTAAGTGGCCGGGATCCGACGGATTAAGAGGTGGAACTTAAACTGAGAGGATTCAATCCGACATCGGGATTGGAATTCGGTGTGGTTTAGTGGACAGAGCGTCAGCAGGCAGAGCTGAAAACCCGAGTTCAAGTCCCGGAGCCGGAGGAATTTTTCTACGTTCCAATCATCCATCATATGATGACGCAGAATTGCACCAAGGAAATATCATATAGACATCGGTTCATCGTAATAGTACTACAACACACTGAGCTTCCAATATTACGCACTGCGCAATCACTATATATCCCTAAATCCAACAAATAGAGACTATTTTGTTACATTAACTTCTATTAGCAAAGGTCTCAATTTTATTTTTGAAAACACTTGTGGTTAGGGTCTATTGCAAAAGCATAGACTAAGCTTACAGGTAAAGCATTCCACGCCCTCGTCGCACGATTGACGAAAGAACTATTTCAAATATACGTCCTCTGTATTCTTCCTATCAATTTTTTAATGGTCATTCCTTGATGAGCAATTTTATCTCTGCGACCTTTCTTTTTCTTTGCTCCAGCCAATCTCACCACTGTACGCTTTGATCATTGCTCATAACTAGATTTGTGTTATTTAAGGTATTCGTGAAGAGAAATATCAAAGTTTTACTTCAAATTCCAAACTTATCTGCAATCCCAATGCTATAACATGCAACAGAATTTTGGATTTTAACTCCTAGACAAATAAATGAACAAACAATGAACCTTGACAAAATAAGTTTTCGAATGAATAAATAATATTAAATAAAATAGAACAAAAAACTATAGTCAAAATTAAAAATTTCCTGTTCAGACAAAGTAAAATAGTTGCATTCCAAAACAGATTACACTACATTGCTTCTGAGTTAACAGAGAGTTGGAAAGGCCAAAGATGACATTGCCCCATTTTGAATCTTCATGACATTAAAAACACTAACTGAGGCCACTAACTCTTTCAAAACTCTTAAAAAGAAAAAGTGCAAGAATAATATGCAATCCGTTTCTGAGATAAGTAATAACATTTGGGTATGATTTAATACATTAACTTTGATAATGTTGTAATGGAATTTCGGTTAATTGCGTATATAATATATGTTCGGCAAAACATATTTCGAAAATACTGTAACCATGTTTCTGGACTGATTTCCTTCCTATGCGTTTTCACTAATGTTAGCCGTCATGCATCATCATGAAAACGCTATTCTATGCAACATACAAACCCCTCCGCAACCATTTTCTAAAATGTTGCTAATAGTTTATACTTATTTCTTAAGATTCTATCTTTGGCATATACTTACTTACTTACTGGCCTTTAAGGAACCCGGAGGTTCATGCCGCCCTCACATAATCCCGCCATTGGTCCTTATCCTGAGCAAGATTAATCCAGTCTCTACCATCATATCATACCTCCGTCAAATCCATTTTAATATTATCTTCCCATCTACGTCTCGGCCTCCCTATAGGTCTTTTGCCCTCCGGCCTCCCAACAAACAATGTATATGTATTTCTGGATTCGCTCATACGTGCTACATGTCCTGCCCATCTCAAACGTCTGAATTTTATGGTCCTAATTATGTCAGGTGAAGTAAACAATGCGTGCAGCTCTGTGTTGTGAAACTTTCTCCATTATCCTGTAATTTCATCCCTCTTAGCCCCATATATTTTCCTAAGAAACTTATTCTCAAATACCCTTAATCTCTGTTCCTCTCTCAAAGTGAGAGTCCAAGTTTCACAACCATAAAGAACAACCGGTAATATAACTGTTTTATAAATTCTAACTTTCAGATTTTTTGGAAGAAGGCTAGATGACAAAAGTTTCTCAACCACATAATAACAGGCATTTCCCATATTTATTCTGCGTTTAATTTCCTCCCTAGTGTCATTTATGTCTGTTACTTTTGCTCCAAGATATTTGAATTTTTCCACCTCTTCGAAGGATAAATCTCCAATTTATATAGTTCCATTTTGTACTATATTCTGGTCACGAGACATAATACATAATATATATTATATATTGTATATCCGACTTAATATCCCCTGACTTATTTGTCTCACGAGTGTTACCTTACTCTCGTCAATTATGAGTTTAAAACCGTCTTCGAACAGCTGACTAAAGAACGAATAAACCTTATATGGAGTGGAAAACAATACATTAATTATTTATGGTCATATATATGTCCTACTGACAAACTTTTTCAAGAGATAGACGTTGTGGTCTTAAGACGCGCCCTTCTATTAGCTTCGCAATAAATCAACATATATATATATATATATATATATATATATATATATATATAAATCATCGAATGAACGTATAAAATGCAAGTAAAAATGAATTAATGAATATTTAAAAACTACTACTTCTATGTACATTTTCCGCTATTTAACTTTCCACTGAAGAACTACGAACTTATTTAATATGAATGAATGAATAAAATTTTCACCTATATGGTATTTAAAATATGTAATATTTTTACCTGAGAGCCTCGTAACGACGTAGTTATCATCCTCCAGATTGTAATTCTAATTCTAATATGAATAATATTTTCTACTTTCTTTGTACTTTCTCTACTCAATACATTTTAACTGTGCCCATTACTCGAGTATTAAAACCTACTGAACATGCCCTGTAGATAACTGCATTTTCACTAGGTATACAACACACTGAGCAACATTTAAAACACACTACACTTCCAATAATACGCACTGCGCACTCAGTATAATTTTAAGTCCAATAAATAGAGACCATACGTTACATTAACATCTATCAGTAAAGGTATTAAGTTTATTTTTGAAAACATTTGTGGTTGGGGTATTTTGCAAAAGCATACACTAATCCTGCAGGCAAAACATTCCGCTCCCTCGTGGCACGATTGAGGAAAGGTCTATTTCAAATATACGTCCCCTGTGTTCTTTCTATAAATCTATTTGAATGGTCGTTCCTTGAAGAGCAATTTGGCGGCTACAAACTACTTTTTATTTACTCCAGCCAGTCTCACCACTGAACGCTTTGATCATTGCACATGCTTGAATTCGTGTTATGTAAAGTATACATGAAAAGAACTCTCAAAATTTTACTTCAAATTCCAAACATTATTGCAATCCCAGTGCCACTACATCCAACAGAGTTTTGGATTTTAACTCACAGTCTAATAAAAAGAACAAACAATGAAGTTTGAGAAAATAAGACTTCACACGCATAAACAATATTCTACTATGTAGAAAACTCAATGAGATATCAGAGAAATTACTTTTGTTATTTTAAATATTGAATAAAATAGAACAATAAGTTATACACAAAAATTAAAACTTCACTGCTCAGACAATGGAAAATAGTTGCATCTCAAAACAGAATTCACTATATCGCTTCTGGGTTACAGAGAGTTGGGAAGGCCAATGATGATGTAGCCTAAGCTTTTGAACCTCCATGAGATTAAAAATACTGACTAAGACCACTGATTCTTTCTTAACTTTAAAAAGCGAAAGTGCACGAATAATATCCAATTTCATTCTACGACAAATAATGAAATCTGGGTATGATTTAAAACATTAATTTTGACAATGTTGTGATAGAATTTCGGTTAATTGCATTTAATATATAGGTTGGGCGAAACATATTTTGAAAATAAAGTAACCATGTGTCTGGACAGATTTCGATCCTATGAGTTTTTACTAATTTTTGCTGTTGTGTATCATACTGAAAATTCTCTTCTATGCATCATACATGCATATGTGCAACTTTTTTCTAAAATATTGCCAATATATTAATATTTCTTCTTCATGATTGTAGTTCTGGCATATACATAGACACGCCACCATTATATCTTGGATTATGGCATAGTCTCTCATGACAGTTGCCCTATTGGCGTCACTTATGAGGTTAAAACATGTCTTCGAACAGTGTATTAAAGAACGACTAAATGTTACAGGGAGTGGAAAAAAATATATGCATTTTTATAGTCTCAAAATTGTCCTACTGAAAAATGATATACAAGATTTAGATTTTCCTTTCTCACGAGTAGCTTTCATATCATCTTCGCAATGTATGTATAAACGATAGAATTAATCAACGAATGAAAGAACAAATGAATGGATGATTATTTACTACTCATCGTGTGGTAGTTACACGAAGAATACCGATATATGAAGGCAAGTCATGCAGACAGAGAAACAAAAGAATTACAGAAACACAAGTAAAGTTCATAAGACAAGCGGACTACTAATGGAACATAATCAAACGCCTGTAATGTGGTATGTTGCACTGGAATTTCGTTGTTGTTAAACACCAATCTCGTTATGTCAAAAATTCCAATATTATAGCAGGCTAGAGCGAAAAAGAAACATTTGAATATCTTCAAAAAACCAACAAATGTAAGGCATGAAATGATATTTAAGTATCCTCTTCTGATGTTTATATCCATGAGTTGATAAGGTCTGTGCTTGCAGAAATTTTTGATGAGAATCAAGTAAAATCCTATTTTGTTCATAGTTTTATATACAACGAAGATAATATATATAATTTCACTATTGCTGTTTTCACTGAAGAAATATTAACTTATTTAATATTAATGAATGATTGAATGAATGAGTGTCTAATTTGGATCGTAGTTCTCATCGTCCTGACTGTAGTTGAGAAATAGTTTAATTTCTCTGCCACAATTAAAGCATATTGCCTTTCCTTCCACTCAACCAGGATTAAATAACATACAAAAAAAAAAAAGAAACATCGGCATACAAGTGTTAACTTAAAAAAATAATAAAAAAAACAGTGAATACACATGAATATAACCATAAAAACAAAAAAAAACATTCTGGTAGACAAGTATAAACTTAAAAGAAAGAAATGAAAACAGATTCTATGAATAAAACCACACAACTAATGGATTAGTACAATTAGTATAATCAGCAACAGTTACATTAAGAAAATGACAGTTATGTATAAATTAGTATTGATGGAAAAACAATATTATTAATATTACTGTTACTATTACTATTATAATTATTATTATTATTATTATTATTATTATTATTATTATTATTATGATTAATAAATGAAATAATATATAAAAAGCCTAATTCTGTGCATTTAAAATATTTCAAAACAACCCAATTCTAAACGACTGAGGACTAAGAATACCCGTGAATTCCGGCAGAAGCGAATTCCAGGAGCGGGCCATGGCTATTGCGAAATACATTGAGTACAAGATATGTTTGATGACGTGCTATTGATAACAGAAGCTTGTGCATTGAACGTGTATTACGATTATGATGTGAAGCTCGAAGAGTAATCCGAGAGGCCAGATAGACCTAGTACTAATATGAATTATATATTTAACCTTCTCTGTATTTTCTCTACCCACTAAACATCAACTGAACTCATTACTGTAATACTAAAACCTACTGAACACGCTCTGTAGCTCACTGTAATTTCACTAGGCGTAAGACACACTGCACACCTTCTAAAGCTCCCAGCACTTCCAATACTACGCACTGCGCACTTAGTATAACTAACAATCCAACAAAAATAGACTACTTTGTTAATTAACTCTATTAGCAAACGTCCTAAGTTGATTTTAGAAACCTCTTGTGGTTGGAGCCAATTGCAAAAACATACATTTAGTCTGTAGGTAGAGCATTACACTCCCGAGCACGATTGAGGAAAGAACTCTTTCAAACGTCCGTCCCATGTGTCCCTTCTCACAATTTGTTTGCATGATAGTCCTTGAAGTGGAATTTTGTGGCTGCAACCTCTGTTTGTCTTCTTCCAGTCTAACCTCTGTACGCGTTGATTATTGCGCATAATTGAACACGTATTATTTTAATTATAATATGAAAAGAACTATCAATATTTTATTTCAAATTCCAAACATTCTTGTAATCCCAATACTACAACGTGCAACAGAGTTTTGGATTTTAATTCCCAGCCAAACAAAACAGCCGACAACCAAAGTTGAGAAAATAAGACTTCAGACGCATAAAGAATATTCTTTTATGTAGGAAAGTCAATGAGACATGGGAGAAATTACATTTGTTGTTTCCAATATTGAATAAAATTGACCAATAAGCTTCAGACAAAATTAAAAATTTCCGGTTCAGACAATGGAAAATACTGGCTGTTCATTTCAAAGTCTGTCATGACGTCACTGTTGTTGGGTCACCGATTTGAAGCGAGTTTCAGCTTATATGTCAGAGAAGTTGCCTATTATTTAAGGCGTTCTTCAATCTGAACTTGAGAACGTGTACTGTATAACTTGAACGTCGTAGCAACAGATGGCGGTCTGTACGGTCTGAGTGCTACCATAACCTCTTTCGAACTGTGTTTTGCGCCGGCAAGTCGTACGCAGGGTATTTGTTATCATCGGTTGCGTACGGTAACATTCCACAACACAAATCAAATGCTCTGTGTCCATGTTGACCGTCGAAGTTAATGTCAACAAATACGTAAGTAATCGTCTTAACCCTCTCCCCATATCCCGACAGTACGTATTTCCAAACAGTTCACATTCCTGCCACTACCGGCGTTACCGTACGTATCGGTAGGTACTCTTCAGAATGAACGCCGTACTTGGTAGGCAACTTCTCTGCCTCACAGGTCATATACCTCTCTGCGGAAGTGTAGGATGATTGAATTCTCTAGGCTCATCGGCTAGCCACGTGACGGCATACAGCGAGCCATGACACATTTTGAACTGAACACCCAGTAGTTGCACATCAAAACTGATTTCACCCTGTCGCTTCTGGGTTGAGAGAGAGTTGGGAAGGCCAATGATGATATATGGTAAGCTTTGAATCTCCATGATTTTAAAAATACTGACTGAGGCCACTGACTCTTTCTTAAACTTAGAAAGCGATAGTGCACGTATAATATCCAATTTCTTTCTAAGACAAATAATGAAATTTCGGTGTGATCTAAACATTATATCTGACAATGTTGTGATAGAATTTCGGCTAATTGCATTTAATGTATAGGTTGGACGAAACATGTTTTCAAAATAATGTAACCATATGTCTGGACAGATTTCGAACCTATGAGTTTTTACTAATTTTTGCTGTCGCGAATCATCCTGAAAAATACTATTCTATGCACCATACATCGCTATCTGCAACTTTCTTCTAAAATATTGCCAATATATTAATATTTCTTCTTCATGATTGTAGTTCTGGCATATACATTGACACGCCACCATTATATCTTGGCTTATTGCATAGTCTCTCATGACAGTTGCTCTATTCACGTCACTTATGAGGTTAAAATATGTCTTCGAACAGTGTATTAAAGAACGACTAAATGTTACATGGAGTGGAAAACAAAATATGTATTTTTTATAGTCTCAAAAATGTCCTACTGAAAAATGGTTTACAAGAGTTCGATTTTCCTTTCTCACCAGTGGCTTTCATATCATCTTCGCAATCTATGTATGAAAGATAGAATGAATCAACGAATGAAAGAACAAATGTATGAATGATTATTTGCTACTCATCGTGTGGTAGTTACACGAAGAATACCGATATATGAAGGCAAGTCATGCAGACAGAGAAACAAAAGAAATACAGAAACACAAGTAAAGTTCATAAGACAAGAGGACTACTAAGGGAAAATAATCAAACGCCTGTAATGAGATATGTTGCAGTACAATGTCGTCAATATTATAGCAAACTAGAGCGAATAAAGAACATTTGAATAGCTTCAAAAAACCAACAAATGTAAGGCATGAAATGATATTTAAGTATCCTCTTCTGATGTTTATATCCATGAGTTGATATGCTCTGTGCTTGCAGAAACTTTTTTGATGAGAATCAAGTGAAGTCTTATTTTGTTCATATTTTCAAATACAACGAAGATAATATATATAATTTCACTATTGAAGTTTTCACTGAAGAACTACTTACTTATTAAATATG
>NC_091117.1:28737500-28745000 GCF_040183065.1 Periplaneta americana | reverse complement strand
CCAAACTTATCTGCAATCCCAATGCTATAACATGCAACAGAATTTTGGATTTTAACTCCTAGACAAATAAATGAACAAACAATGAACCTTGACAAAATAAGTTTTCGAATGAATAAATAATATTAAATAAAATAGAACAAAAAACTATAGTCAAAATTAAAAATTTCCTGTTCAGACAAAGTAAAATAGTTGCATTCCAAAACAGATTACACTACATTGCTTCTGAGTTAACAGAGAGTTGGAAAGGCCAAAGATGACATTGCCCCATTTTGAATCTTCATGACATTAAAAACACTAACTGAGGCCACTAACTCTTTCAAAACTCTTAAAAAGAAAAAGTGCAAGAATAATATGCAATCCGTTTCTGAGATAAGTAATAACATTTGGGTATGATTTAATACATTAACTTTGATAATGTTGTAATAGAATTTCGGTTAATTGCGTATATAATATATGTTCGGCAAAACATATTTCGAAAATACTGTAACCATGTTTCTGGACTGATTTCCTTCCTATGCGTTTTCACTAATGTTAGCCGTCATGCATCATCATGAAAACGCTATTCTATGCAACATACAAACCCCTCCGCAACCATTTTCTAAAATGTTGCTAATAGTTTATACTTATTTCTTAAGATTCTATCTTTGGCATATACTTACATACTTACTGGCCTTTAAGGAACCCGGAGGTTCATGCCGCCCTCACATAATCCCGCCATTGGTCCTTATCCTGAGCAAGATTAATCCAGTCTCTACCATCATATCATACCTCCGTCAAATCCATTTTAATATTATCTTCCCATCTACGTCTCGGCCTCCCTAAAGGTCTTTTGCCCTCCGGCCTCCCAACAAACAATGTATATGTATTTCTGGATTCGCTCATACGTGCTACATGTCCTGCCCATCTCAAACGTCTGAATTTTATGGTCCTAATTATGTCAGGTGAAGTAAACAATGCGTGCAGCTCTGTGTTGTGAAACTTTCTCCATTATCCTGTAATTTCATCCCTCTTAGCCCCAAATATTTTCCTAAGAAACTTATTCTCAAATACCCTTAATCTCTGTTCCTCTCTCAAAGTGAGAGTCCAAGTTTCACAACCATAAAGAACAACCGGTAATATAACTGTTTTATAAATTCTAACTTTCAGATTTTTTGGAAGAAGGCTAGATGACAAAAGTTTCTCAACCACATAATAACAGGCATTTCCCATATTTATTCTGCGTTTAATTTCCTCCCTAGTGTCATTTATGTCTGTTACTTTTGCTCCAAGCTATTTGAATTTTTCCACCTCTTCGAAGGATAAATCTCCAATTTATATAGTTCCATTTTGTACTATATTCTGGTCACGAGACATAATACATAATATATATTATATATTGTACATCCGACTTAATATCCCCTGACTTATTTGTCTCACGAGTGTTACCTTACTCACGTCAATTATGAGTTTAAAACCGTCTTCGAACAGCTGACTAAAGAACGAATAAATCTTATATGGAGTGGAAAACAATACATTAATTATTTATGGTCATATATATGTCCTACTGACAAACTTTTTCAAGAGATAGACGTTGTGGTCTTAAGACGCGCCCTTCTATTAGCTTCGCAATAAATCAACATATATATATATATATATATATATATATATATATATATATAAATCATCGAATGAACGTATAAAATGCAAGTAAAAATGAATTAATGAATATTTAAAAACTAGTACTTCTATGTACATTTTCCGCTATTTAACTTTCCACTGAAGAACTACGAACTTATTTAATATGAATGAATGAATAAAATTTTCACCTATATGATATTTAAAATATGTAATATTTTTACCTGAGAGCCTCGTAACGACGTAGTTATCATCCTCCAGATTGTAATTCTAATTCTAATATGAATAATATTTTCTACTTTCTTTGTACTTTCTCTACTCAATACATTTTAACTGTGCCCATTACTCGAGTATTAAAACCTACTGAACATGCCCTGTAGATAACTGCATTATCACTAGATATACAACACACTGAGCAACATTTAAAACACACTACACTTCCAATATTACGCACTGCGCACTCAGTATAATTATAAGTCCAACAAATACAGACCATACGTTACATTAACATCTATCAGTAAAGGTATTAAGTTTATTTTTGAAAACATTTGTGGTTGGGGAATTTTGCAAAAGCATACACTAATCCTGCAGGCAAAACATTCCGCTCCCTCGTGGCACGATTGAGGAAAGTTCTATTTCAAATATACGTCCCCTGTGTTCTTTCTATAAATCTATTTGAATGGTCGTTCCTTGAAGAGCAATTTGGCGGCTACAAACTACTTTTTATTTACTCCAGCCAGTCTCACCACTGAACGCTTTGATCATTGCACATGCTTGAATTCGTGTTATGTAAAGTATACATGAAAAGAACTCTCAAAATTTTACTTCAAATTCCAAACATTATTGCAATCCCAGTGCCACAACATCCAACAGAGTTTTGGATTTTAACTCACAGTCTAATAAAAAGAACAAACAATGAAGTTTGAGAAAATAAGACTTCACACGCATAAACAATATTCTACTATGTAGAAAACTCAATGAGATATCAGAGAAATTACTTTTGTTATTTTAAATATTGAATAAAATAGAACAATAAGTTATACACAAAAATTAAAACTTCACTGCTCAGACAATGGAAAATAGTTGCATCTCAAAACAGAATTCACTATATCGCTTCTGGGTTACAGAGAGTTGGGAAGGCCAATGATGATGTAGCCTAAGCTTTTGAACCTCCATGAGATTAAAAATACTGACTAAGACCACTGATTCTTTCTTAACTTTAAAAAGCGAAAGTGCACGAATAATATCCAATTTCATTCTACGACAAATAATGAAATCTGGGTATGATTTAAAACATTAATTTTGACAATGTTGTGATAGAATTTCGGTTAATTGCATTTAATATATAGGTTGGGCGAAACATATTTTGAAAATAAAGTAACCATGTGTCTGGACAGATTTCGATCCTATGAGTTTTTACTAATTTTTGCTGTTGTGTATCATACTGAAAATTCTCTTCTATGCATCATACATGCATATGTGCAAATTTTTTCTAAAATATTGCCAATATATTAATATTTCTTCTTCATGATTGTAGTTCTGGCATATACATAGACACGCCACCATTATATCTTGGATTATGGCATAGTCTCTCATGACAGTTGCCCTATTGGCGTCACTTATGAGGTTAAAACATGTCTTCGAACAGTGTATTAAAGAACGACTAAATGTTACAGGGAGTGGAAAAAAATATATGCATTTTTATAGTCTCAAAATTGTCCTACTGAAAAATGATATACAAGATTTAGATTTTCCTTTCTCACGAGTAGCTTTCATATCATCTTCGCAATGTATGTATAAATGATAGAATTAATCAACGAATGAAAGAACAAATGAATGGATGATTATTTACTACTCATCGTGTGGTAGTTACACGAAGAATACCGATATATGAAGGCAAGTCATGCAGACAGAGAAACAAAAGAATTACAGAAACACAAGTAAAGTTCATAAGACAAGCGGACTACTAATGGAACATAATCAAACGCCTGTAATGTGGTATGTTGCACTGGAATTTCGTTGTTGTTAAACACCAATCTCGTTATGTCAAAAATTCCAATATTATAGCAGGCTAGAGCGAAAAAGAAACATTTGAATATCTTCAAAAAACCAACAAATGTAAGGCATGAAATGATATTTAAGTATCCTCTTCTGATGTTTATATCCATGAGTTGATAAGGTCTGTGCTTGCAGAAATTTTTGATGAGAATCAAGTAAAATCCTATTTTGTTCATATTTTTATATACAACGAAGATAATATATATAATTTCACTATTGCTGTTTTCACTGAAGAAATATTAACTTATTTAATATTAATGAATGATTGAATGAATGAGTGTCTAATTTGGATCGTAGTTCTCATCGTCCTGACTGTAGTTGAGAAATAGTTTAATTTCTCTGCCACAATTAAAGCATATTGCCTTTCCTTCCACTCAACCAGGATTAAATAACATACAAAAAAAAAAGAAACATCGGCATACAAGTGTTAACTTAAAAAAACAATAATAAAACCAGTGAATACACATGAATATAACCACAAACACGAAAAAAACATTCTGGTAGACAAGTATAAACTTAAAAGAAAGAAATGAAATCCGATCCTATGAATAAAACCACACAACTAATGGATTAGTACAATTAGTATAATCAGCAACAGTTACATTGAGAAAATGACAGTTATGTATAAATTAGTATTGATGGAAAAACAATATTATTAATATTACTGTTACTATTACTATTATAATAATAATAATTATTATTATTATTATTATTATTATTATTATTATCATTATTATTATTATGATTAATAAATGAAATAATATATAAAAAGCCTAATTCTGTGCATTTAAAATATTTCAAAACAACCCAATTCTAAACGACTGAGGACTAAGAATACCCGTGAATTCCGGCAGAAGCGAATTCCAGGAGCGGGCCATGGCTATTGCGAAATACATTGAGTACAAGAAATGTCTGATGACGTGCTATTGATAACAGAAGCTTGTGCAGTGAACGTGTATTACGATTAAGATGTGAAGCTCGAAGAGTAAACCGAGAGGCCAGATAGATCTAGTACTAATATGAATTATATATTTAACCTTCTCTGTATTTTCTCTACCCACTAAACATCAACTGAACTCATTACTGTAATACTAAAACCTACTGAACACGCTCTGTAGCTCACTGTAATTTCACTAGGCGTGAAACACACTGCACACCTTCTAAAGCTCCCAGCACTTCCAATACTACGCACTGCGCACTTCCGTCCCATGTGTCCCTTCTCACAATTTGTTTGCATGATAGTCCTTGAAGTGGAATTTTGTGGCTGCAACCTCTGTTTGTCTTCTTCCATACCTCTGTACGCGTTGATTATTGCGCATAATTGAACACGTATTATTTTAATTATAATATGAAAAGAACTATCAATATTTTATTTCAAATTCCAAACATTCTTGTAATCCCAATACTACAACGTGCAACAGAGTTTTGGATTTTAATTCCCAGCCAAACAAAACAGCCGACAACCAAAGTTGAGAAAATAAGACTTCAGACGCATAAAGAATATTCTTTTATGTAGGAAAGTCAATGAGACATGGGAGAAATTACATTTGTTGTTTCCAATATTGAATAAAATTGACCAATAAGCTTCAGACAAAATTAAAAATTTCCTGTTCAGACAATGGAAAATACTGGCTGTTCATTTCAAAGTCTGTCATGACGTCACTGTTGTTGGGTCACCGATTTGAAGCGAGTTTCAGCTTATATGTCAGAGAAGTTGCCTATTATTTAAGGCGTTCTTCAATCTGAACTTGAGAACGTGTACTGTATAACTTGAACGTCGTAGCAACAGATGGCGGTCTGTACGGTCTGAGTGCTACCATAACCTCTTTCGAACTGTGTTTTGCGCCGGCAAGTCGTACGCAGGGTATTTGTTATCATCGGTTGCGTACGGTAACATTCCACAATACAAATCAAATGCTCTGTGTCCATGTTGACCGTCGAAGTTAATGTCAACAAATACGTAAGTAATCGTTTTAACCCTCTCCCCATATCCCGACAGTACGTATTTCCAAACAGTTCACATTCCTGCCACTACCGGCGTTACCGTACGTATCGGTAGGTACTCTTCAGAATGAACGCCGTACTTGGTAGGCAACTTCTCTGCCTCACAGGTCATATACCTCTTTGCGGAAGTGTAGGATGATTGAATTCTCTAGGCTCGTCGGCTAGCCACGTGACGGCATACAGCGAGCCATGACACATTTTGAATTGAACACCCAGTAGTTGCACATCAAAACTGATTTCACCCTGTCGCTTCTGGGTTGAGAGAGAGTTGGGAAGGCCAATGATGATATATAGTTCGCTTTGAATCTCCATGATTTTAAAAATACTGACTGAGGCCACTGACTCTTTCTTAAACTTAGAAAGCGATAGTGCACGTATAATATCCAATTTCTTTCTAAGACAAATAATGAAATTTCGGTGTGATCTAAACATTATATCTGACAATGTTGTGATAGAATTTCGGCTAATTGCATTTAATGTATAGGTTGGACGAAACATGTTTTCAAAATAATGTAACCATATATCTGGACAGATTTCGAACCTATGAGTTTTTACTAATTTTTGCTGTCGCGAATCATCCTGAAAAATACTATTCTATGCACCATACATGCCTATCTGGAACTTTCTTCTAAAATATTGCCAATATATTAATATTTCTTCTTCATGACTGTAGTTGTGGCATATACATTGACACGCCACCATTATATCTTGGCTTATGGCATAGTCGTCTCATGACAGTTGCTCTATTCACGTCACTTATGAGGTTAAAATATGTCTTCGAACAGTGTATTAAAGAACGACTAAATGTTACATGGGGTGGAAAACAAAATATGTATTTTTTATAGTCTCAAAAATGTCCTACTGAAAAATGGTTTACAAGAGTTCGATTTTCCTTTCTCACCAGTGGCTTTCATATCATCTTCGCAATCTATGTATGAAAGATAGAATGAATCAACGAATGAAAGAACAAATGTATGAATGATTATTTGCTACTCATCGTGTGGTAGTTACACGAAGAATACCGATATATGAAGGCAAGTCACGCAGACAGAGAAACAAAAGAAATACAGAAACACAAGTAAAGTTCATAAGACAAGCGGACTACTAAGGGAAAATAATCAAACGCCTGTAATGAGATATGTTGCAGTACAATGTCGTCAATATTATAGCAAGCTAGAGCGAATAAAGAACATTTGAATAGCTTCAAAAAACCAACAAATGTAAGGCATGAAATGATATTTAAGTATCCTCTTCTGATGTTTATATCCATGAGTTGATATGCTCTGTGCTTGCAGAAACTTTTTTGATGAGAATCAAGTGAAGTCTTATTTTGTTCATATTTTCAAATACAACGAAGATAATATATATAATTTCACTATTGAAGTTTTCACTGAAGAACTACTTACTTATTAAATATGAATGAATGAATGTATGAATGAATGAATGAATGAATGAATGAATGAATGAATGAATGAATGAATGAATGAATGAATGAATGGAGTGTCTAATTTCGGTGATAATTGTCATCGTCCTCCGAATTATAGTTTAGAAATAATTTAATTTCTCTGGCAGAGTTTCTCTTGCCTTTCCTTCCACTCAACCAGGATTAAAGATCATACAAAAAATATATATATTGGTATACAAGTATTAACTTAAAAAATAATAACAAAATTTAAGAAAAAAGTAAAAAAACAGTGAATACATATGATTATAACGACAAACAATAAAATACAATCTGGTAGAAACTATAAACTCAAATGAAAAGAATTAATAACGGTACCTGTGAATATAACCACACAACTAAAGGAGTAGTACAATTAGTAT
>NC_091117.1:28010000-28015000 GCF_040183065.1 Periplaneta americana | reverse complement strand
GAATGATCAGCACGTTAAATTTTCACAACAGAGACTCAAGTTCACAATCCACAGAAAACAAGTTAGAAATTGTCATGGACAGTGGGGATGTTTCGTATCTTACTATAACATTTCTCATTTCTCCATGGTTCATTAAAGAAGTAAAAAGACTACTACACAATGTTCGTGAAATATACTGCATGAATGAAAGTATCAACGAAAATTTCTGAACATCTGCGAGTATCTTCAATGAGATATAGCACATGAGGAAGTCATCACTAACATAAAATTCTTTACATATTTATGAAAACTACATTTTTGTATTCAAACATAAATCATATAATATGGAATTAATATAGCAATTAACATATAAAATCACTTAAAACAGTCAAAACATACATTATATTTGGAAGGATTTCTTGTTTTCAAACAGAGATTATCTTACATCACATGGTCCGTCTTTGTCAAACATTTCATATTCATTCTTACTTTTAACACTAATTGTACATCACTAATCTCCAGATATCAATTAAACTGGAAGGAACACGTCTCAAGAATGGTTTCATCCAGGATCCCTAGGCAATTATGAAGTATCGTCCAAATGGGAAATGGTCACTTGGTCGACCTATGAAAAGATGGCAAGAAAATCGCTTTTTCAGGCCGTAACAGTTCTTTTGGGACTAGTACTTGACAGGATGATGATGAAGAAGATGATGATGATGATGATGATGATGTATTCACTAATATTCCATTAAATATGTTAAATTAATAACTTAGAGAAGTCTGAAGAAAATCGCTTCTTGGTTTTTGTAATATTCCAACTTAAATTATTCTACGAAAATAATGAATAAGAGTGAAAATTCAAAATGGAAAATTAATATAAACCCTAAAATTATTTCCGAGTTAACACGTAAATCAGTTGTTCCTATAGCCTTATTACTAACCATGACTGCCTGGTCATGCACCTTCATAAACTTGGTTTACAACCGTCACCACAATGTTTGTTATGATCTGAAGAAGAGGATATGGAAATAGAACACATCAGAGATTGTCACGCCTTGAAGATTCATTCAGGTAATGTTATTAAATATTGGGAAGCAAGGAGGATAACGATTTCGTTTTTAAATCCTGAGCATAAATACATACATACGAGGGTTCTTTGAAAAGTTCATAGCCTGATAAAGAAATTAAACTAGGATTATTCTGAAACAATCTTTATTTCTCAACATAATCCTCCATGAGATTCACACACAGTGAGACCTACTTTTTACATGTCCCTCTAATGCTTAATTTAATAATGAATGGTTAAATCTCTTGGGAATACATTTCCGTGTAAGTTGAATTCATTGGAACATCTAATGTCATAAACAAAACTGAAACCCTTCCTATCTGCAATGCTTACCCAATTCATGTGAACAGCTCCGGCATGGATCAGTGAAACTAGCCAATGGTTGAGATACATCTACTCTTGGAGACTTTGCTGGTGGTGTTGGAGTCTTCCATCCATTACATTTACAATCGTCAGCCTACAAACACAAGTTTCACTATCCACATCAATTTATAACAATGTACAGTGCGTTTTTATTAAAGTGCACCAGTGAAGTGCTTCATGACTTTGCTGCAGCAAAAAGGTCGGAAAAAAACCGCAATTCGGCCAGCTGACTCCAAAATGGTGGACAATTAATATTGGCTTTTATTACTGCAGTAATACCTTTAACCTTAAAAGAAACGAACATGTTAAGGGAAGACTTCACTGAAAATCATGAAAATTTTTCCAAATTGTTTTTAGCTATTTCACTTATTCAGAGTTTATATTTTCATACCCCAAATGGATTCAGCTCAATTCTGATTACAAATACTCGTATGTTTACACTTTTTAAATTAAGGCTGGAAGGAGGCGTGGAATTTAAAGAGCTGTCAAAATTGTTTTTCATCGAAGAATTCTTTTTTAAAATTTCTGATTACAAATCTAGCAACTTTTTGTTGGCTCCCTGAAGTTACTATGAATGTAGCGGAGGAGAATATTAATTTACATAAATATTCATTTTATTTTCAAATCTATTTCTCTGTGTTCATTTTTGTTGATTTAACACCAACTTTCGTATGCCAAATATTAATCAATCTGGATGAAATTTTTACTGCAAGTATTTATGAGGTAGCTGCATGTTTCTATGCATTTATTTTGTGATTAATGCTTAAGAAAAATATCAATAAAATAAACTAGCAGCATTAAGAAAAATATTAATAAAATAAACTAGCAGCATTAAGAAAAATATTAATAAAATAAACTAGCAGCATTTCTCACAAAATAAATGCGTAGAAACATGCAGCTACCTCATAAATACTTGCAGTAAAAATTTCATCCAGATTGATTAATATTTGGCATAAGAAAGTTGGTGTTGAATCAACAAAAATGAACACAGAAAAATAGATTTGAAAATAAAATGAATATTTATGTAAATTAATATTCTCCTCCGCTACATTCATCTAGTAAATTCAGGGAGCTAACAAAAAGTTACTAGATTTGTAATCAGAAATTTTAAAAAAGAATTCTTCGATGAAAAACAATTTTGACAGCTCTTTAAATTCCACGCCCCCTTCCAGCCTTAATTTAAAAAGTGTAAACATACGAGTATTTGTAATCAGAATCGAGCTGAATCCACTTGGGGTATGAAAATATACATTCTGAATAAGTGAAATAGCTAAAAAAATTTGGAAAAATTTTCATGATTTTCAGTGGAGTTTTCCCTTAAATAGTTTGGACTTCCATGATAATGACAAGAAATTACAATTACTAGATGATTATAACAGTAATAAACGTTGCAAAAGACCAAAACACGCATTCTGCCATGATGGATCGTGCAGCTAACTAGTAAAGCCACAGTCTAGTATATACAGTCACGAAGCTTGAGTTGTGAGGGTGCTAGGAACAATAGACTGTGCTGGTACTATTTCTCATTGTCTGTAATGAGGCGATATTAGCGATCCTAGTGGTGAGCAACTATTTATGGATGCATATTTACTACGTATTGAGCTTCGTGACTGTATATATTAGACTGTGGTAAAGCAGTGTCTGGATTTGCTGCAGCGAAGATAAAGCAAATGTAATAAAAGAACGATCTTGCTGCAGCGCTTCACATTTCACGGGTAATAACACCCTGAGTTATTCTACTTTATTGAAACAACAGGTCAGGAGCTGTACTTCTTATCATCAGTTAATAAGGGAATGGAATGGAATTTCGGGAGGAGCAACACTATGATTCAGCACTGCGACCTTTCACGATCTATTGCACTAACCCTCAAGAGCTAGACACATTCTCAAAATCACACAGGCTGATTACACTAAGGTTCGCTGCATACCCAGGTTTCGAGTAGGCAACCCCACTCATTCCTAGGCCAGCCCCCTCTGTGCGTCACCAGTTAGCATTCGGGGAATGCTATGGAATGATGACAGAATGGAGAAATGTTGACAGAATGTGTACATGCGTAATATGGGGAAACTGGAGAACCCTGACAAAAACCCCAAATGCACCTCGTCACTATGAATTTTTTAATGAAAAATCCCAGGTCTGGCTGGGACTCGAACCCGGACTACCTGCGCGACAGGCTGAAGGTTTGACCACTCAGACACAGCATTGGACATCTGTTAATATTGCTTGAATTCCAATTATTTTTGCGACAACAACTATGCAAATATACTCAATAAAAGAATTGTATTCCAATGGATACCATCCCATTGTGGAATCCTGGGAAACGAGAATGCGGATGCTTTAGCAAAGAAGAGCAGCACTGCTACTTACAGACCTGTTACTAAATCTACGTATTACTCTGTGAAAAGATTTATTAAATCTACATACTTAGACTTCAACAAACAAAATTTGATAACACAATCTCAAGGGAAAAAATGGAACTCTCTGCATCATAACCCACAGTTGATTCCCGATTTACCACGCAAATCGTCTGTAGCTGCATTTAGATTGACAACAGGCCATGACTGTTTGGCCAAGCATCTGCATAGAATTGGAATATATCAGTCTCCTAACTGCCCATTGTGCAACTCAAACCAAGAAATGGATTCAGAACATCTTAAAATCTGTGTGTCAGTGGCTAACCATGACAATATCTTTGAAAAATATTGGAGTGCAAGTGGTCAAATGACTTTATTGTCAAATGCCTGGCATTAGAAAAAAACAACAATTTGCTTTAAAAAACCGCAGGGTAATAACACCCTGAGTTATTCTACTTTATTGAAACAACAGGTCAGGAGCTGTACTTCTTATCATCAGTTAATAATGGAATGAAATGGAATTTCGGGAGGAGCAGCACGACAATTCAGCACTGCGACCTTTCATCACGATCTACTCAGTGAAATGAGCGTTGAGGGACTTCCGCCGATTTTAGCAAGACTTCTGACTTCTGTTGCATTCAAAATACGATAATTTGGTCCAGGGAGCATCCCTTTTTGGTGCAAAGATAATTCGTTTGGCGTGTTTCTTAATTGAAATTAACCTAGTGGGTCGGTGTCTATTTCAAAATCGGCGGAAGTCCCTCAACGCTTGTTTAACCATCTACTCCACTAACCCTCAAGCTAGGTACATTCTCAAAACCACACAGGCTGATTACACTAAGGTTCGCTGCATACCCAAGTTTCGAGTAGGCAACCCCACTAATTCCTAGGCCAGCCCCCTCTGTGCGTCACCAGTTAACATTCGGGGAATGCTATGGAATGATGACAGAATGGAGAAATGTTGAAGGAATGTGTAGATGCATAATATGGGGAAACTGCAGAACCCTGACAAAAACCCCAAATGCACCTCGTCCATCACAAGTGTCACTATGAATTTTTTAATGAAAAATCCCAGGTCTGGCCGGGACTCGAACCCGGACTACCTGCGTGAGAGACTGAAGGTTTGACCACTCAGACACTGCATTTTGTATTTCATGTATATTATTGAAACCTGGTTGAGTGGAAGAGAAGGCCTCATGGCCTTAATTCTGCCAGGCAAAATAAACCTACTACT
>NC_091117.1:27835000-28007500 GCF_040183065.1 Periplaneta americana | reverse complement strand
AACAAGTGTGTGTGAGTGTGTGTGTGTGTGGGGGCTATAACAGTGCTTTAGAATATACAGATTCAAACAATTTTTATATTGAAAGTATTGTGGCTGCAAACTAAAATCATGCGTTTATCACTACATAACTAATCTCATAGAAGCCAGTGAAGCAAAAGAAAATTGTGCCTTCTTTGGTGTAGCTTTTCTAGAAAAATACCAAAAACCGCAGGCAGCTCTTTAACAAAAACAACCTTCCTCTTGGTTATGTGGCCAGGGTATAACGAAGAACCTAACCCAACCTGTAGGCATAATGTTTACTACTTACACTAGCTGTCAAAAAGTCGTATAATCTAGTCAACCATTTGACGACTTATATTTTTAACAGACATTGCTTGATATTGATGATGTTAAGGTTTAAGATCATCGATTTTAAAGTAACTAAACAAAGTCTATCTGTGAAAACGTGCAAATGTCAAAATCTAACCAATGTTTGCGTTTCATTAAATCTGAAGTCAACGTATAGTTTCAAACAACCACAAGCAATTACTATCATGCACGTAAATATAAGCAATGTTTGTAACTTCACAATATCTTATTTATTCCAAGAAATATACAATCACATATTTGCACTACCTTTTCGCACCAACTCGCAAAATACCCTCCAGTATCTCCAAACAACGGATATTTTGTAAATAAGGTCATCAACTCGAACGAAAAATTTCCCTCCAACTTTCCAGTGATCTCGGTCGAAAGTGAAGGCGGTTGATTCAAATTGCAGTTCCATTAGTTTTGTATAATTGATTCAATTTGTGTGTGTATAACAGTATCTGTATTATTTTTTTAACTTTGATCTCTTGTGCCACTGTTAATAAGTGAACAGTTATAACATTTATGCGCTCGGGCGCGGGTTCGATTCCAGCTTGGATTATCTGGCAAAGTTTTCCCCAACTGTAAGGTAATCTATGGCGAATACTCGGCCTCATCTCCCTATCACCAATCCCATTGTATTTTTTTTCCCAAAGGAAACAAAGTAGCCATTTACCTTTGACATTCAACAACTTCTCTTTCCTCAGGTTGACAGAAGACAAGCCACTGGACTACAGATCACTTACCAGCAAAACAGAGTACATTACAGACTCTTGTTATTCTAGTTCCTTCATATCACTTATACTGTAATAGTTTTCTGATAAATTTGCACTGGTGCCAAGTATTATACTACACTGCATTTAGGCTTCTAAGCAAATAAAATTATGAAGTTATGTTATTAATCTGAGCTTGAATTACTTGATATTACCACAGTCTACTATATGCAGTCACGAAGCTTGAGTTTTGAGGGTGCTAGAAACAATAGACTGTGACGGTACTATTTCGCATTGCCTGTGATGAGGCGATATTAGCGATCCTAGTGGTGAGCAACTATCTAATGTTTGCATATTTACTACGTATTGAGCTTCGCGACTGTATATACTACACTGTGATATTAATTAGTAACTGAAGTGGCATAGAAGAGGCAGAGTTACTCCTCCTTGTGATATTAGAAGTTGTGAAGTATGCTGTGCTGGCCATGTGTGAAACATTCTAGTTTCGATTTAAAAGTGCAAGTGCAGTGGTTGGCACAGCTTAAAACTTAAATACAATTAAAAATTAAATAACATTTTTATGCTCTCTCAGTCATGTCACACCTCTGTGCAAGGAATGGCCGGATTAGCAAGAGTCTATTATATCACCAAACTATGCATGTTATTCTAAACAAGAGTATTCCAAGCCAATGAATTGGACGAAATGATCCAATTCTGTGGCTAGTGCGAAGTCCGGATCTTCCTTGCCAAGATATCTTATGGGAACACATGAAAAAAAATTGTATAAAGTGTGAAAATGAGATATTTACGTCAACCCACGCACAGAACCATAGAAATGATGGGAATTAGAGTGTGGACAGAGCTTGAATTCCATTACATGTGCCATGCTGTTACTACAGTACAACCCCATTAATACGCTCAAGGGCCTGTAACCTTAAAGCATTATGAGTTGGACACTGCTATAGATGGAAATGATTTATGAAATGGGGAAAACAATTTAGGCACCACTTCATAGGAAACTGAAATATAATATTACATTGTATATTACAGTGAAAATGCAAATAAGAACTCATTTCATATTTAAAAAAATCTTTGATTGTTGTTTGCCGTATGTTTGTACTGATAACATTTTCTATGCAGTTCAAGTAACTGTAGATAACTTCAGTTGATACCATTAAGTCATACTAGTCATACTAGTCGAGCAAAATATAATGAGGTGGGCGAGACCTCATTCATATTTGATACATTCAGTTGATACACTGCTAAGAGCAACACTAATGTTATTTTTCACTTACAGACGAGAATTCTGCTTTGCCATTTTGCACTATCAAACTTACTTCACATTCCATAGAACTCAAACAATAACTAAATTTTATAGAACGGAAAGGAATATATTGACAGGGAGAGTTTCAAGTGTTAAAATCCTTTCATACAAAGGATAATACTAGTAAATTCAACTTCCGACATTGCTGAGGGTAGAGGGTGAAATTTCTTTCTTGTACTAGTGATGCAATGACCCTCAGTATAGTTATAGTAACATATTTCTTTGCTATGCTTTTAAACATTACAAGTTTCGCATTTTGTACGACATTTTTTACTCAATTCTTATCTGAAAAAAAAAAAGATACAAGTGGAATTTGGAAGCGTTACAAGAGGATAAAATTATGCAGGACTATATATGAAATGTCCAGGAATGTATAAAATGAGCATAAATGTGTATGGTGTCCATAAAAATCACATTAAAATAATTTTTAAATTCATCTAGTAGAGCTCAGTTTAATGTACATTATTTTAAATTGAAAGAATTTTAAGCTAGCGGATTACACAGTACAAGAGTACAGTAATGCCAGTTGTAAGCAAAGCTCTGTGGCTCGTCATGTTGCCTGATAGTGGACACTGAACCTTCCCCACCCATCCGCGTCACACAAGCTTAGAGGCAAGGTCAGCCATCTACATGCACTGTGTAAGCAGTTTAAATCATGGTTCCCATGTACGTGGTCTCGCGCTGCATGAGTGTTTACTAGTGCTGTTTCAAATATTTCGGTGATGGCTTCACTTGCGGAAACGTCATTATCAACCAGCAATGACTGCAATTGTGTGATTTGAAGATTTATTGTTGGTGAAATTGTTTAATGCTAGGAATTACACAAACTGAACATAATTACAAAGGATTCCACATCTGAAGAAATATACTGGTTTCGAGTTAGTGAAATCGACAAGCCAATTTTGTAAAGGATCTTTAGCAAAGGAGTTTCCTTGAAGATTGTTGGATAGAGAACGAAAATGGTGGAATTCTGAAGGTGCAAGATCAGGAGAATATGGGGAATGTGTAATCACCTCCAAATCAAGCTCCTGGATAAGCTGCTTTTGTTATGTTAGTGGTGTGTGGGCATGCATTGTGTTGCAGCAGTACTTGATGCAGTCTTTCCAGTCGATTTTCTTCAATTGCAGCTGCAAGGCATCTACATTGTTAGCAATAAATGTCAGCAGTTATGGTTACATTCCTGGGATGAAATTCGTGATGCATGATGCCTTCTTCATCCCACCAGATGCATATCATCTTCTGTGGATGGACACAAACTTTTGTATGGGGTGTTGTGTGTTGAAACAACAGAACCATTTTCTTGCAGTGCTTTCTCCCCGTACAAGGCACAAATATTTCAAGCCAGCTCTGTTGCCTTTGCTCCTCTATTAAAATCAATCTAGAATATGCCGAAAGTGTTCTTTTTTTTTTTCTCTCCACTTGACACTCCCATGTTTTTAGCCCCCCTGCCTCCCTTCCCTAAAAAAAAAAAAAAAAAAAAAAAAAAAAAAAAAAAACCACAAACTTTCTTCAAATCCACAAAATTCAAGACGTATTTACAGCACAACATTTCAAAACAACAAATGACAAACAATAAACAATCTCCTAACAACGCAGTGTTTTGATGATGAACAAAGATACTACGAAATTATGCATCAACCTAATACACTGACCGGCAAAAAAAACCGATCACTTGAAAAAAATACTAAAAGTAAAGTTTAAATGTAAATTATGAAGTAATCTCAGAAATAACATAACTGTTATCTTACTAAATTAAAAAATTACACTTTTACGGACTTCTGACATGTAAATTCACGCCTTTCACACCAATAAATCTTCGGTTTATCGCCTAACAACGAAGGAGTGTGTTTCTGTGCTGAACATGTGGGGTAGGTCATCATAAACAATTGAAGAGGTTTTATTGCTTCCTTTCCTTTTTGAAAATGAATAACTGTCGAAAATAGTTTGTTTGCCATTTCGTCAATAAATTGAGTTCAGAAAATGCCTCTGTCACCCCAAGACGTTGCCAGAGCTGTCGCTGTCATTGATGACAGACGCAGCCTCCGTTACGCCACTGCTACCATAGTCGCACCATACACCACGGTGCAAGAGTTGTGAAACGGTTCCAGGAAACACAGAGTTACTCCAGAAGACCTGATTCTGGCAGAAAAAGGAAGACTTCAGCCCGAGATGATCGATTTCTCGTCAGCCAGGTTCTAAGAAACCGCCATACTACAGCAGTTGAAGCTCGGAATCAACTACAACATGTGCGGGGACTGTTCGACGATGCCTTGGAGAACAAAATCTTCAATCATGACGACCTGCTACGGGACCAGATCTGACCAGAGAGCACCGAGCCGGCCATCTTCAGTTCGCTCGTCAGCATGCCCAATGGACTGTGCAGCAGTGTGCTGTTCTCTGATGAGTCCGGGTTCTCCCTGAAATCCCCAGATGGTACGGAGAGAGGTATGCACATTGTCTGCAAGGACGCCATTCGGTGGAGGTTCCGTGATGGTGTGGGTCGGCATCTCCATGGAGGCCCGAACGGAATGGTGATCGTCAAGAATGGTAATCTCAACGCTCACCGCTACATCAACGAGATTCTCGTGGATTACGTCGTGCCCTTTGCTGCATTAATTGGCCATGATTTCATATTCATGCATGACAATGCTCGTCCACATGCAGCGCACTGCGTATCACAGTATCTTGATGCATTGGAGATTGTTCGTCTCAACTGGCCAGCTCGGAGTTCCGACCTAAACTCTATAGAACATCTCTGGGATAGGTTGGGTAGACGTATCCGAGATCGTAATCCTGTTCCGGAGACCTTAGGTGATCTGCGGGCTGCACCCCAAGAGGAATGGGACAATATCGACCAGAGGGACATCATAACCTTAATCGAAACCATACCTGAGAGAATGGCAGCTGTAATTAGGGCCAGCGGGGACACAACGGATACTGAGTGTTTGTTTCAGTTATTGATAGTGTGAATATAAGTTTTGTGCATCAACTTCATTTTCAGTGAATTTTAATGAACAAATTTTCAGCTGAAAGTTAAGTGAAAAATTTTGCAAAATTTCAACAAAAGTGTAGATTTATGAACATATGACGGTCATTGACTCAAAATTGGAGTGAAAGGTGTGAATTTACGTGTCACAAGTTCATAAAAGTTTAATCTTTAAATTGAGTACGATTATAGTTATGTTATTTCTTGGGTTACTTCATACTTTACATTTAAACTTGACTTTTAGTGTTTTTTTCAAGTGATCGGTTTTTTTTGCCGGTCAGAATTTACATTTAAACTTGACTTTTAGTATTTTTTTCAAGTGATCGGTTTTTTTTTGCCGGTCAGTGTAATTATATACCCTCCCTCTTGCTCTGAACTGTCCCTATTGCACCTACATACAGATGTCAACAAAAGACAGCACACTCACTTGACAGCGGCAAAGAAATATCAGACAAGTAATAATGGGGTACATAACTTAACATTTACTGAATAGACAACGAAATCCTTAGAGTTACTGATTTAAATTTTAAAAATTTCATACCAATATTGTGTTTGTTACTCATAAAAACTGACAAACCCTCATGTTCATTTTTGGAGATAGTGTATTAGGCACCAATAGCATACATGAACAAGAAACACATAACACAAATACCTTTATTTCGTATCAAATAATGAACACATACATTTGTTTATTCATATATACATCAATATTAAGGCAACTCTGAACTGCCTTAAATAAAATAACTTTAAAACACAATCTGTTCACTACAATTTTAACATGTACAGCTGCAATTAATTCATAATTTTTTTAGCCCACTCCATCTCAATGTCAAACTAATTTATTGTTTCGAGTAAACGGTTCATATGATCATGGGTCTGATTTCGAAGGACTAAGGAGCTATGGCCATTTATTAGGTAAAAATGAATGCATCAATATGAACCTTGTGCTACTATGCGAGTTTCTTTGTCATGAAATTGATAAACATTATACATAAATCATAAATGTGTGAGATTGTGTATTATTGAAAGTGTGCTCGCACAAGTATATTGATACCGTGTGTTTTTTTAAAGCAAGACCGTTCTCTTATTACATTTGCTTCACCGTTGCTGTAGCAAGTGTGCAGCAAATCAAAACTTCGCTTTACAAGTTTGCTGCACGATCCATCATGGCGGAATGCGTGTTTTGGTCTTTTGCAACGTTTATTACTGTTAAAATCGTCTAGTAATAATAATTTCATGTCATTATCATGGAAGTCGAAACTATTTAACATGTTCGGTTCTTTTAGGGTTAAATTTATTATGGCAGAAATAGAAGCCAATATTAATTGTCTACCATTTTGCAGTCAGTTGACCTACTTACGTTTTTTTTCGACCCTCATTTTACTGCAGCAAAGGCATGAAGCGCTTTACTGAAGTGCTTAAAAAAAAAAAACGCATGGATACAGAGGACTGTACATTTGAAAATCTACTATATGCATCGTCTTCGACTACAATAACATTGGGTATGTATGAAGGTTGAACATAAAGTGTAAATTATATACTGGATCCCTAATCATTATGTAGGATAAATTTCTTGTAAATAAAACACATTACAGCCGATTTTCTTTTTCTTTTTTTTAATTTTCCCTCCTAAAATTAGAAAGCATGGATTATTCGCGTACATACGGTAATTTGTCCCTGTTCTTCACATCTATTCACGGACAATGCTGCAACAGGTTTTCTCACAGTATTTTCCCCTGCTATCATTCTACTACTACTACTACCGTACTAATAATAATAATAATAATAATAATCCGTGGTGCTACAGCCCGTGAAGGGCCTAGACTGACCAGCCGGCTGCTGGGCTCACGCCCACATGCCGAAGCAGAAGTGGACGATCATCCAACCAGAATAGAAGTATCGTGTGGTTAGCACGATGATCCCCCCCAGCCATTATAGCTGGTACTTGCAACCGGATTTCGCTACCTATCGTAGCTCCCCAAGTGCATCACGATGCTGGGTGGGCACCGGTCCCATACACTGGCCGAAATTTCATACGAAAATTTCTTCCCCCATGAGGAATCGAACCAGCGCGCATTCCGTAATGCGAGTCCTAGGCGGGATGCCTTAGACCGTGACACCACGGCACGGGACACATCCTTCTACTATCTCCTCTATAAAATGAAAATGGAGGTAGTAAACGAACTATACCTCAAATTAAAATAATTTCACATGGGGGCAGTGGCAGCATCAGCACTTTTAGTTTTGGTGTCAGAATTTAATTACAGTGGCAACCCTCAATAGCAACATGACAGCCCCAAACCTCAAGCAAATTTGGAAGGAAGATTTATTAGAAGGGCTGCTAAATATACAATGTTTATTCACTTAATGCTTACCACAGAACAGACATATTTCCAGCACATGCTATGAAACTGCACCAGCCTCCCAAAACACAAATACAGTACAGTACAAGTGTTGTTGTTGTTTTCTAATGCCAGGCATTTGACAATAGTCATTTGACCTCTTGCACTCCAATATTTTTCAAAGATATTATCATGGTCAGCCGGGCAGTTAGGGGACTGATATATTCCAATTCTATGCAGGTGTTTGGCCAAACAATCATGGCCTGTTGCCAATCTAAATGCAGCTACAGACGATTTTCGTGGTAAATCGGGAATTAACTGTGGATTATGATGCAGGGAGTTCCATTTTTTCCCTTGAGATTGTGTTATCAAATTTTGTTTGTTGAAGTCTAAGTATGTAGATTTAATAAATCTTTTAACAGAGTAATACGTAGATTTAGTAACAGGTCTGTAAGTAGCAGTGCTGCCCTTCTTTGCTAAAGCATCCACATTCTCGTTTCCCAGGATTCTACAATGGGATGGTATCCATTGGAATACAATTCTTTTATTGAGTGATATTAATTGAGAGAGCATTTTAGTTATTTCTGCTGTTTGAGATGAAGGTGTGTGTTTAGAGACTATTGATAGAATAGCTGCTTTGAGTCTGACAATATAATTGCATTCTTAAATTTATTGATGTGGCATAGAAGATTCCCGAGACTTTCACTTATTGCAACAATTTCTCCATCAAAACTTGTTGTTCCATATCCGAGAGATCTATAAAGTGAGAAGAGACAGCACGTAACACCTGCACCAGCACCTTGTTCTCTGGAGATCAAGGATCCGTCGGGTGTATAAATGAAGCCAGTTTTGTGGAGGGTACCTAATATTAATTGTCTCTAAAGACAATTGTTTCATTATTTCAATGTTTACTTCTGATTTCAGTATTTCTTCTGTTAAATTTAGATTATATTCTATATTTAATAGAGTTAAAGGGTTTGGTTTAATTTGTAAGTTTTCTTTTAAATTCGGGATACTGATTTTCTGTTTTAATTCTTGAACAATGGATATGAAAAGTACAATACAAGTATGCACACACAACTATCACATATTATGTAATGTACTTCATGCAATCAATTTTCAAACTCAGAGTATGGAGATTTTATGAGAATCTTATAACAGCGACCTCTTCCAACTGAATGGCCCTATTCCTTAATAAGTTATACTTTATTTTTATCACTTAAGTGATTACATATACTGCTGCTTATAAATACTTAATATGTATACAAAACATAAAAAAGACATTAAATGCAATTGCATAATTATACTTGTTAAGCTCGAAGTCAACAGATTGTGTTTTAAATTTGTACCAGAGAAAAAATCCAGTGCAAGATGTGTTTAAGATGACACTGGATGACCCCACGGATCACGTTTTTGATCCATCAAAGCCAGCGATGATTCAGAGATCCTGTCCAACAACTCCCGCAGCTTACTTTTATTGAAAACCTGTAACAATACAAAACACAAGAAATGTATTATGAAATTACTTTAATATCGCTTATTATAAAGTGCATTCTGTTTTGTTACCGAGAAAAACTGTATACTGTATTTACTAAACTTTCTATTAAAAGGCACTAGAATTCTACCTTCCACTCAGTTTGCAGTGTTTCAAAATTGTACACAACTACAAACCTTTGGGTCTTGAAACGAATTCTTAAGTTGAATTAAAAGCTACTGTATATATTGATCACATAATCTTCTATACCAAATTGATATATTTACGAATGTAGCAATGCAGAAGAACCCCTTTTTAGCAGGGGATTAATTATTTTTTCCTTAAATGTAGGTTCTTGTGAAAAGGAAATTTTCACTTCATATAAGCAAGGGATGGCTGGGAATAGAAATTAAAACTACATTGCATTTAGGTCATCCAATGAAACACTGAGTTGAAAATTCAACTGTGAGATCGTAACAGGCCAATGGGCCTAAAACTTGAAGGAGAGGAGGAGGAGGAGGAGGAGGAGGAGGAGAAGAAGAAGAAGAAGAAGAAATATTTACATATTGTCAATGCCCATTAAATTTACTACCAGTAAACAGACTTAATTTTCGCACGTGCAATTTATTTAAAAAAATTATAAAGACATATTTTTAAGTGCTGAAATTTAAGTACAATTTTCATATGCAGATACACATCAACATTTCTACAAGGTTACTTTCAATCGAGATATCAAGCGTATGTTGTTGTTTTTGTTCAAATGCCTAGAGAATTGGCAATGAAGCCATTAGTCTTTTATAGCAAAGTAATGCTGCTAGTGCCACATTGGCGTGACCACTCCTTGTACAGAAATCATTCAAAAGTGCTTAGAAAAGGTTCAGTTCGGAATTTTGCTAAAACAGGTCGTGTATTCATAAATTCATTCAAATGTATTTCTTGAAAGTAGTATTTTCCGTAAGGGCACTGGGAAGTGATCAGGACAAAAAAAATAGGATTTTCATTTTTCCCAGAAACCTTTCCTTAGTATGTATTGTGTCTTTTCCCCTCGATTTCAGACATTTAAATGCTTGAAAATGAGATTTCGAAAGTGGCACCCTGCCCACCACATTCACTGTCATGTTTATGATTTTTGCCTTTCCCTGTAACTTGTGATTTTTCAACTTCAGGTACACTTTTCTCAGAAACTATTTAACATAGAAGACTGATTTTCCTTTGTGCATATGGGCTATTCCATATGAAATCGATCAGTAAAAAACATCGCATTTCTTTAATACTCTAATTTCTTCCCTACTTATACAAGGTGCTGAGGGGAGTGCATTTTCAAATATATACTATCGGAAGTCAAACGTTTTCGTATTATTGAGCGACAAATATAGCGTATTTTATAAAAACAAGCCTCTTTCAGCGCCCAGAACTCTGGAACCATTTATTGCAGAACATTGAACAAGAGCTTATTTTGAAGCTGACAAATTTGGTAGGTTATGTTAAGTAATCCTTATTTTTATTGTGCACAGAGAAACAGATAATCTGATTTTACTTGCTTTTAGGCTTTTTGGCCATTTGTAAAAATGTAAAAAAATAGAGAAAAAACCTTGCATTATTAAGAAGGATTTGGCATTGTTTGCTTAGTGGTACGGCAATAAGTTTCGAGGGTATTAAATAGATTATTTTCACACACCTAGACTTGAACGGCGCAGTACCGCTTGCACTGGCTGAGAGCTGAAGATAAGAGAGCGTTGGGCGTCATTTTACTCCTGTGTTTATGAAAGCCTGTGATAAAGTTAGCCCAGCTATGCGCTATTAGACGAAACATCACGTGTTTGCCACCTGGCCTTGCTTATTTCGGCTAGCTCCAGTCTCACAGTCAGCTGGTTAGTTCACGTACGTACTATTTATTTTCTTTATTTGATATTTTCAGTACTCTCTTATCAACATACCATCAGTAAAAAATATGTGTTTATTTGACTTTCAATGCGGAATCAAACTATATATTTTTAAAATATTTTTTCCTAGCCAAAGGCGTCTTAATGACGAAAAATCTAAATTTCTCCATTTCCATAAAAAGTAAGAAAATCTGTTTATATGTCAATATAAACTTTAATTTCTTAGCATCAAAATAAACCATGATTTTGATCACTGAGTGAAAGGGTTTCGGAGCTACAACGGTTTAAAGTTGCTAATTTTATGAAAATACGATAAATTTAAATATTTTTAATTTAAACACTATGAAGTTCTGATGCCTCAAACTTTGCACAAAGCATTGTATCACAGTTCGCTACGTATAAAAAAAGTTTCATTGTAGTTAGAAATTGTAAGGTCAATTTTCTCTATATTTCGGTCGATTTGAGATGGAATAGCTCATATGCACTATATGGGAGGTTCAGAATGTTTAGCCAAATTCGATTATTCCAAAAAAAACGATCACATGAATTCATATTAAAAAAAAATGATATTAAACGAATAACTTACAAAATCTTTGGCCTCCAATGACAAGTAAGGTTTAGAAAAACAGAATAAAAAATTTGAATAGATAGTGATTTTTTTTAAAGAAAGTGTACTGTACCTATGTGACTTGATAAATGTGTTCTATTATTATTGTGCATATCATGAATTAATTAGCAATCAGAGCTATGATAATTACACAATATTTTTAACTTTAGACACATTTAATAAAAAATATTGATAAGTAAGTAGTAACATTTTCATAATTCTACTTCAAATAGAAAGTATTATAATACATTAACGTGAAAAAGCATGTGGAACACTTTGCATTGCCCTTAGTAGGGTTCCTTAAAAGCAGGAATCAATTACATTGTTTCATGTTAGTGCTGCCAGACTGAGATCAGATTTTGAGAATTTTGCATCAACACTCGTCAAAGTAGGGATTCAACTCACCTTGTATAATTTATGTTGTTCTGATGCAATGAGATCAGCCAACTGAATGCATTCCGTATACTCTTCCATTTCGTGCATTACTTTGTGAAGTAACAACACCACCTGAAAAAAAAGGAAAGGAAAGTTTTTTTTTAGTTGGAGACAAATTAATATGTGCATTCTAGTAGTCCCATGGCATAGCATCGTGATTGAAGTCATCATGCCTGTAACTTGCATTATGAATTGTGTGGTGGTTTGAGTCCTCACCAGGAAGGAATTTTTTCATAAAATTTCGGCCAGTGTATGGAACCAGTGCCTACCCAGTACCATGATGAATTTCGAGAGTTACTGTAGGTAGCAAAATCCGGTTATAAACAGATGGCTGGTAGACTTTAGCTCTTCATGGGCTATCGCACGGATTTAATTTAATTTGTTTTTTAATTCTAACATATCGTCATACTAAATAACAATAACACTACAAAAGACAAAACTTTTACATCATATACAGTAAACCCTCATTAATACGAACTCAGTTAAGACGAACACCTTCTTAATACGAACAATTTTCCTGGTTCTGGCTCAAGTACAGTGATTTTAATGGCTTTTTATTCGGTTAATATGAATTTCTGTTTATACGAACTTCTAACAAATTTTTGGTCCCCAGATTTTTTTCCTCTCCTTACTCTGCCAGGTTAAATAAAGCCATTATTATTATTATTATTATTATTATTATTAATACGAACAAAAGACAACTTTTACATACACCCTTCACAGTTTATTGCATGGGAATATTCTCTTCACTCTCATAGTAAAGGTTTCAAATGTCCTTCTAGGTATCGATTAGAACATGTATTGCTATTATTTCTCACGAGAACTAGAGTAGTAGCCTAAGTCTTCTGTGTTTTCTATCTCGAGAGGCATCATTGAGTTCTACAGTAATTTAAATGCCTGTGTTTGAGTTAAGACCTCAATATGGGCGACATGAGTGAAAGAAGGAAAAAAATATATAGAATATCAAAACTAAAGTTAAAATTTTGAATAAAGTGTCTCATGGTACTATGACAAAAACTCAAATTGCAAAACATTTTCAAATTCCAAAATCTACTCCTTCGACCATAATAAAAAAAACAAGGATAAAATTGACACTGCTGCAGCTTCCAGTTCTTCATCAGAAAAAAATTAAGCGAATCATGCAGCAAAATATGAATAAGTGAGTTTGAAGTGATTTAAATTAAATTCATTGTGATAATAAAAGTGATAATTTTTACAAACTGGATAATCTCTATATCTGGAAGAGGAACTTGGACCAACCAAGGAAAAGCTGGAAAGAAGCCAGATATGGAGATTTCTCTAAACCCTAAGTATTGGTGATACATTCTTCTAATACAGTATTCAGAAAGGTTCACAGGTATGTAATTAGATCAAGAGACTCAAATGGGCAGGTCATCTAATTAGGATGGAAGAACATCGAGTCCCAAAAAAGGTGTTTTCAGGAGATTTCGGAGGAGGAAGGCCGGTGGGAAGACCACGTAACAGATGGGAAGATGGCGTATGTCAGGATGCACTACAAATCCTCAAAATCCGGAATTGGAGAGTCGCAGCACAGGATCGACAATTTTGGTGGAGTGCAACTGGGGAGGCCATGACCCGAAAATGGGCTGACGCGCCATAGAAGAAGAAGAAGAAGAAGAAGAAGAAGAAGAAGTATGTAATTAGAAATTAATTATTACTAACTACAAACCATGAGAATGTGTTTTGAACTGGAAGAGTAATGGTGGATTCAATGTAATAAAAATCGTACAGATTGGGATAAGACAAACTTCATTAATACGGACAGGCGATTTTTTGATCTCTTGAGGTTCGTCTTAACGAGGATTTACTGTATCTTATGACGAAAGTTACATAGTCCTTTGTGTCTATGTCTTCCATATTCCTTTCTCTACAAGATTCCTGGGAAAGCTTTATAGTGTATGGTTATCTCACTGCCGATACTTTATCTAAAAAGTGCAGATTTGTCAGTGCTTGTCAAATGTACATCATCACACTTACAAAAAGAAACTTTTCAGTGTCAACAATTTATTTTTGTACACAAGGCAGGAGTGGTAAAGGTAGAGGTAGGAAGTTTATCTCGATTTTCTTTAAGACACATGCTCTCCCTCCCGCTCCTTTTTTAATAATTTTCTATTTACGAACATAACCATTTAAAATTTGTATTAAAGTTAACATACATCACACCTTATTTTAGTGGTTCACTCATGCACAGCAAATGGAGTCACTGAACAATAAATCTCTCCTTTGTTCCTCTCCACTTCTTGGTTTCTCAGGAATCTTCTATGCCACATCAATAAATTTAGGAATGCAGTTATATTTTGTCAGACTCCAAAGCAGCTATTCTATCAATAGTCTCTAAACACACATCTTCATCTCAAACAGCAGAAATAACTAAAATGCTCTCTCAATTAATATCACTCAATAAAAGAATTGTATTCCAATGGATACCATCCCACTGTGGAATCCTGGGAAACGAGAATGTGGATGTTTTAGCAAAGAAGGGCAGCACTGCTACTTACAGACCTGTTACTAAATCTACGTATTGCTCTGTGAAAAGATTTATTAAATCTACATACTTAGACTTCAACAAACAAAATTTGATAACTCAATCCCAAGAGAAAAAATGGAACTCTCTGCATCATAATCCACAGTTAATTCCCGATTTACCACGAAAATCGTCTGTAGCTGCATTTAGATTGGCAACAGGCCATGATTGTTTGGCCAAACACCTGCATAGAATTGGAATATATCAGTCCCCTAACTGTCCATTGTGCAACTCAAACCAAGAAATGGATTCGGAACACCTCAAAATCTGTGCTTCAGTGGCTGACCATGATAATATCTTTGAAAAATAATGGAGTGCAAGAGGTCAAATGACTTTATTGTCAAACGCCTGGTATTAGAAAACAACAACAACAACAACAACAACTTCTTGGTTTCTGACTGAGGAGGAGCAGGGCAAGAAAATTAAATTAATATATGAAGTGAAAATAAATTGTATCTAACCTTAGGAATGCATAACTGACGCAAGTCCTCCATCTGCTTTTGGCGTCTGTTCATTTCATTATCAGGATCAACGTCATCATCATCTGTCTCGGGCATACTGGAGTCCACAAGCCAGCCTCCTGCAGGGAACGTGAGTACATTGTACAGTTGAGATTTGACTGTCTGTAATAAAGAAATAATGATTAAATAAGGTAGTAACATATACCAATCCACATAGGGAATAAGTTTCATGACATAAATACTATCAACCTCATGTGTAAGGTACATAAGTGTCATCATAACATTATATAAAAATTATACGACACTAATACATTCACCCAAGGGAGTTCTTTCAAATGCTTCATTATAAACAAGATGTCATTGAATAATTTCGAGGGAAAAATTGTTCTGGAGCCAAGTATCGAACCTGGGACCTTTGGTTTAACGTACCAACGCTCTACCAACTGAGCTACCCAGGAACTCTACCAGACACTGATCCAATTTTTCCCTCTATATCCATAGACCTCAAAGTGGGCTGACAACCGTCAAGCAACAAACATTGAGTGCACACTAACTCTGCGTGACTTTGTGGTTTTCTGTTAACAAACAGTGACGTGTATTATGCAAATCAAGCTTACAGGTATAATGCCCTGTAAAGTTCATTTGAATAATTTCGAGGGAAAAATTGTTCTGGGGCCGGGACCTTTGGTTTAACGTACGTTAAACCAAAGGTCCTGAGTTCGATACCCGGCCCCAGAACAATTTTTCCCTCGAAGTTATTCAAATCAACTTTACAGAGAGTTATATCTGAAAGCTTGATTTGCAAGATGTCATTGTTGAAATATAAATTATATCTTCTATCATGTAGAGGTGTAAAAAAAAAATCCACTTATGAGCAGACTGTTCCCTAATATAAAATGCCTACCATCTTAAAGATATAGAAGTTATTAGTCCATTTGTCGTTTCCTTTCATTTTCTAATTTTCAAATACCAACTACTTTCGTTAAAGAAGTTGCCATTGAAGCCTTGAAGCTATCAATTTGAATTCTACATCATCTTTATTCCACTTCCTAAGCTACTTCTCCAAAGTACCAAATTTTGCATACCTAAGCCCCCTATTACCTATGTGTTCAATTTCACAATCTTTATCACATCATAACTTACTCAGTCACAACACAGTAATATGCTAGACATTTTGCTGAAAAATCTCCTTTTAAAGCCTTTTATTTCACTAAGTTTTATAACTGTCCTGATGATAGTTATCACTCACCTGATCGGTAGGCAAACTATTTGCTGCTCAAATAGCCACCATTTGCATAACACATTTTTTTGTATTACATACTGTAATTACAGCAAAACTGTCCATGGGCAATTCAAAATTGATCAGGATTTAAAAATACATTTTATTTGGAAATTAACTGAATAAAACAATTTTCTCATAGATCACAGATCAGATGTAGGAATTCACTCCTGCTCAGTCAGTGACTTACTGAGCTGTGAAGAATACTTACTTACTTACAAATGGCTTTTAAGGAACCCGAAGATTCATTGCCGCCCTCACATAAGCCCGCCAGCGGTCCCTATCCTGTGCAAGATTAATCCAGTCTCTATCATCATACCCCACCTCCCTCAAATCCATTTTAATATTATCCTCCCATCTACGTCTCGGCCTCCCTAAAGGTCTTTTTCCCTCCGGTCTCCCAACTAACACTCTATATGCATTTCTGGATTCGCCCATACGTGCTACATGCCCTGCCCATCTCAAACGTCTGGATTTAATGTTCCTAATTATGTTAGGTGAAGAATACAATGCGTGCAGTTCTGTGTTGTGTAACTTTCTCCATTCTCCTGTAACTTCATCCCGCTTAGCCCCAAATATTTTCCTTAGCACCTTATTCTCAAACACTCTGAACCTATGTTCCTCTCTCAGAGTGAGAGTCCAAGTTTCACAACCATACAGAAGAACCGGTAATATAACTGTTTTATAAATTCTAACTTTCAGATTTTTCGACAGCAGACTGGATGATAAGAGCTTCTCAACCGAATAATAACACGCATTTCCCATATTTATTCTGCATTTAATTTCCTCCCGAGTGTCATTTATATTTGTTACTGTTGCTCCAAGATATTTGAATTTTTCCATCTCTTCGAAGGATAAATCTCCAATTTTTATATTTCCTTTTCGTACAATATTCTGGTCACGAGACATAATCATATACTTTGTCTTTTCGGGATTTACTTCCAAACCGATCGCTCTACTTGCTTCAAGTAAAATTTCCGTGTTTTCCCTAATCGTTTGTGTATTTTCTCCTAACATATTCACGTCATCCGCATAGACAAGAAGCTGATGTAACCCGTTCAATTCCAAACCCTGCCTGTTATCCAGAACTTTCCTAATGGCATATTCTAGAGCGAAGTTAAAAAGTAAAGGTGATAGTGCATCTCCCTGCTTTAGCCCGCAGTGAATTGGAAAAGCATCAGATAGAAACTGACCTATACGGACTCTGCTGTATGTTTCACTGAGACACATTTTAATTAATCGAACTAGTTTCTTGGGAATACCAATTTCAATAAGAATATCATATAATACTTCCCTCTTAACCGAGTCATAAGCCTTTTTGAAATCTATGAATAACTGATGTACTGTACCCTTATACTCCCATTTTTTCTCCATTATCTGTCGAATACAAAAAAATCTGATCAATAGTCGATCTATTACGCCGAAAACCGCACTGATGATCCCCAATAATTTCATCTACGTACGGAGTTAATCTTCTCAAAAGAATATTGGACAAAATTTTGTACGACGTCAACAAAAGTGATATTCCTCGAAAGTTACCACAGTTGGTTTTGTCCCCCTTTTTAAAAATAGGTACAATTATGGACTCCTTCCATTGTTCTGGTACAATTTCCTTTTCCCAAATAGCAAGTACAAGTTTATGAATTTCGCTATATAATGCACTCCCACCCTCTTGTATTAATTCTGCTGGAATTTGATCGATACCTGGAGACTTGTACTTTTTCAGATTTTCTATCGCAAATTCGACTTCTGAAAGCGTGGGTTCGGGTATAAATGGCTCAGCAGTTTGTATTTCAATTTCGTCCCGATCATACATTGTAAAAAATAAAGTGGGAAGTCAAGAGATACAACAAAGTCGGGGAATAAATAACTATATATCATATTAATGTATTTCTCACAATAACTATGTGAAGATTATTTTTTTTTTAGTCCTACAGAACAATCTGTTATTGTTACCATTGGTTATTAACAATAAGTATTTTAAAATGAGAGAAATACATTATACTCATGAAGAGCAAATAATGTTATGATAAATTAGATTAGATCACAGATCAGTAAAGTTCTCAGAAAATTACATTTGTCAGCTCTTGCTCCTTAATCAGTATTAATGTTTGGTAAAACAAATATGACAAAGGCCCTTGTTTTGGAGTCAGTATTGACACAGCCATCAAAGGCTAGATAACTTAATGAATTACATGTTATAAGCTGGCATCTAGAGAGATTACCGAGTTAACAGTATTATATGGCTCTGGGGCTGTAAGTAGGAGAGCAAAGAAAGTGATAATTTTGAGGCAGAAAATTTTCTGTGAAACACATTTCACTGGAGTAAAGTTCATCATGTCAGACATTTATGATTCATTGCTTGCCAATAGAAACAAATAGTATAGAGTTATTAGGGCCACCTGTAAATAGAGGACTTTGTACTACAGTACAATAACATACAACAAGCAACCTACCTTGGTCTGTTGCTGCATAGCCATCTTCCATCGCTCCAATTCAGATTTGTACTGATTGCGACGGTGGTCAAATGCAACCTTTTCTGTAAATGGAACATCTGCTGATGGCAGTTTAGGTGCAACAGGCATCGCATGATGATAATGTTCAAACCAATCTGAGAAACCTTCTTGAGCATCCTGTGGCAACAGAAGCAAAACATATCATTGCTGCGCCTCCAAAATCCACAATTTGCATTTAAAGAGATTTTTCAGGAGAAAGAAAAGTTATCAGAACATGAGGGCATGGGTTATTCCTTAGGAGCAAGCAGTCCAAAAATAACTTAATAATCACACTGGAAAAACAAGGTAAGTCAATGTCGTAAAATTTTTTTGATTGAGTTTGAAATACACTATATCAGCCAGCTTTGGCTCTAAGCAGCTACGATTTCCTATATATAATCACACATTGACTCTAAGCAGCTACGATTTCCTATATATAATCACACATTGACTCTAAGCAGCTACGATTTCCTATATATAATCATACATTGGCTCTAAGCAGCTACGATTTCCTATATATAATTATACATTGGCTCTAAGCAGCTACGATTTCCTATATATAATCAAACATTGACTCTAAGCAGCTACGATTTCCTATATATATAATCATACATCATACATTGGCTCTAAGCAGCTACAATGTCCTATATATAATCATACATTGGCTCTAAGCAGCTACAATTTCCTACATATAATTATACATTGACTCTAAGCACCTAAGATTTCCTATATATAATCATACATTGCTCTAAGCAGCTACGATTTCCTATATATAATCATACATTGGCTCTAAGCAGCTACGATTTCCTATATGTAATCATACATTGGCTCTAAGCATCTACAATGTCCTATATATAATCATACATTGGCTCTAAGCAGCTACGATTTCCTATATATAATCATACATTGGCTCTAAGCAGCTACAATTTCCTACATATAATTATACATTGACTCTAAGCACCTAAGATTTCCTATATATAATCATACATTGGCTCTAAGCAGCTACGATTTCCTATATATAATCATACATTGGCTCTAAGCAGCTAGATTTCCTATACATAATCATACATTGGCTCTAAGCAGCTACAATTTCCTACATATAATTATACATTGACTCTAAGCACCTAAGATTTCCTATATATAATCATACATTGGCTCTAAGCAGCTACGATTTCCTATATATAATCATACATTGGCTCTAAGCAGCTACAATTTCCTACATATAATTATACATTGACTCTAAGCACCTAAGATTTCCTATATATAATCATACATTTGCTCTAAGCAGCTACAATTTCCTACATATAATTATACATTGACTCTAAGCACCTAAGATTTCCTATATATAATCATACATTGGCTCTAAGCAGCTACAATTTCCTACATATAATTATACATTGACTCTAAGCACCTAAGATTTCCTATACATAATCATACATTGGCTCTAAGCAGCTACAATTTCCTACATATAATTATACATTGACTCTAAGCACCTAAGATTTTCTATATATAATCATACATTGGCTCTAAGCAGCTACAATTTCCTACATATAATTATACATTGACTCTAAGCACCTAAGATTTCCTATATATAATCATACATTGGCTCTAAGCAGCTACAATTTCCTACATATAATTATACATTGACTCTAAGCACCTAAGATTTCCTATATATAATCATACATTGGCTCTAAGCAGCTACGATTTCCTATATATAATCATACATTGGTTCTAAGCAGCTACGATTTCCTATATATAATCATACATTGGCTCTAAGCATCTACAATTTCCAATATATAATCATACATTGGCTCTAAGCAGCTACGATTTCCTATATATAATCATACATTGGCTCTAAGCAGATACGATTTCCTATATATAATCATACAGTGACTATAAGCAGCTAAGATTTCCTAGATGTATCATACATTTTTCAAGAACGTGTTATAAATTTGAGTACTGTATTACAGACTCAAAGACAGCTTAACTGTGAAGTTATAAATTTCTCTTGTAAAAATTTTACTAAATTGACTTAACTCATTCTCCCCACATAGTCTTCAAATTTAATGATATTTCAGATGTTATTAAATGCCATTTCAATTATACATTTCCTTTCTCCAAACCCACTAAAAACGTATAAATGAAGTTTTACTGTAAGTCTACCGAGCTAGCTCTGTGGTAGCGTGTCCCTCCAGGCTAGCCGGACTGGGTTTGATTTCTGACAGTAAGAAATGTTTATGTAAGAGAAAAAAAAGCGCGTGCACGCACACACACACATATGATATTGATAAGACACTCAATTCCATTAAATGTACAGTAACTCAGTCAGTTCATGAGTTATGTTGTAATAACTGCTGAATAAGTTTAACATATACTTTGGTAACACATATGTTCATCATCCTCTTATCATGTCCTCCTTTCGGAAGGTCGATTTCAAATGTGCCACCATTCATCTCTGTCTTCCCAAGCTTTTTTCATCCCATATAATTCAGTATAAACAGGCCAGAGACAGAGTAGTCTGAATTGAGTTGTGGCCACAATCACCAACCTGCATATTGAACTCAAACTGCTGGTCATGGAAGTTTCCAAGGGAGAGGGCACCACAGTCTCTGCCACAATGGCTTCCCAGACAACTGGCACTCCACTCCCGCCAATTTCTAGTCTTCCACACCCTTTTAAAAGGTCGCCCTGCTAGAGCATTTTGCGACCCTGACTCAGACCTTCCCGGGGTTGTTTTGAGTAACCAGGTACTCAGCTAGTGAACCCCTTTGCAGGCTTGTCTCTGGCCAAAATCCCAAAAACTAGAGAAGAGTGTAAGATATTTCTTACATTGGTATATGTTGCATGAGGTTACATCTTACTCAAAAATAATGTGCAGCTAATCAAAATGATTATCATCATGCACCAGGCTATTAAAATATACTGCATAGCATATATACATTACCAAGTAAGCCTTGTAGCATAAGTACTCCCTGATTGATGACGACACCTTAGGAGGCAAGTTTTGAGTCACAGAATTATACTCTGCACTCAAGTTATCACTAGCTATGGACTGGTACTGCTTCATTATCAGATCAATAGAATCTACAGGTATCTAAAAGCAAACAAATCCAATTAGCTTTCTCTAACAGACTTTCACATCATTCTTCTAAGATGAACACTGGAGGACGTAATTTTTTCAACAAAATGAAGTTCCTTTCTCTTTCTCTGTGACGTTGCAGGGCCAAAGCATGTTGTACAGTTTGAAGCCCAGTCACTTCTGTCCTGTGCAAAGTGAAATTTACATCATTGTAAATAGGTAAAGGTAAATTTTAATTTGTAAAAGTCTAAAAAAATCCACACAAATAGTCAATAATAATAATAATAATAATAATAATAATAATAATAATAATAATAATAATAATAATTTAATAATTTGATGTAAAACATGCTACATATCCCATAGCAAACCATTGATTGACAAATCAATAGAATCTGCTAATCTGTCCATTATTTCACTTAACCTGCCTCTTATTTACCATCAACTCTAAGAGAAAAGAAATGTTCAAAATAGGAATGATACCTGAAGCAAACAAAGTCTGTTAAGCTGCAAACAGCTTAGTTGGGGTACAGAACTGGATTATTCGCAATCCAAGGCTAAGCTAAGACATAAATTCTGTTTGGGCCAATTATTATCACTAGTATGTCCGATAAAAGTTGAGGTTTGGTGTTTCAATGGCAGAATTCTGAGTTAAGCTAGCTTTGTAATCTCTTAATACAAAACATATAACTTAAACCTAAAGCTTTAATATCCCATAAATATGAAGGGTTCACAGAAAGAACATGCTAAGTCACTTTTCTTAAAATTTTCAGGGGAGATTTCTTAATCTTAATATACTGCTAAGACATCATTAATTTACATTTCATTTAGTTTAATTTCCCATATTACAATGCAGACTTTTTTGCCATTCTGGATTGCTAGGAAGATAGTTCACTTTATGAGCCAGCAGATGGGACCAAAAAACAAAAATAAACAAAAAGTGACTTACCATGTTCTTTCCATTGATCCTTCACATTAGTTCATTACTATTTATTATTATTATTATAATTGTTGTTATTATTATTAAATTATTTAGTGCTTGTATTTTAAAATTCGTATTTGACTTTTTTTTAGTAAAAAGTAGGATACATGTTTATGTAATGTATAGAGACACTCAAATTTCGCGAAAATTTAAAAACATTGCAAAATGACGGGAAATGTGTTTTCAGGTAATTTGTAATATAGTTTCGTGTATTTTGACACATCACATACCAGCGAATTTTTAAAATTTGCCTCTATCAACGAATTTCTATTTTTACTCGAGAAATTTAATAGCATCTAGCGAAAAATTGCAAATTAAAGCTGTTATTCCTCCACACTTTTTTCTTTTTCTCCCCCCCCCCCCCAAATTCAGCAATTTATTGACAAAGTACCAAAACAAATATATTTGCGCTACAAACAAAGTATCACATCATTATGTATAAAATGCTACACTGACCCAAGCAAATTAGCGATGACTGTTCCCTTGGTGATGCAATGACGATATCTGTGAACATCTGAACGTGATTTTCATGATGGTGTAACGAAATTATACACTTATTTTTGTTTGGAATAATAGTGAGTAGGTTAAACATACATTTGGTTTTTTATTGTTATTCTATACCAGAATTAAAATTAAATGGAGTTTGTCATTCTAGTCATTAAGAAGGTACGAGGGGAATCCAGGAAATAACGACCGTTTTGTTGTAATAATTAAAAAAAATATTTATTTGAAAAAACAAAGTCTGTTACATAACTGAAGCTTCCTTTACTTCTCTACATAATCACCACCTACATTTAAACATTTGTCGTATCTGTTCACTAGCTTTAGAATTCCCGTGTTATACTCCTCTGCCGCCAGTTCATTAAGCCAGGTGTTCACTGTCTTCTTCAACTCTTCATCACTTCCAAAACGCGTACCACCCAGAAAGTCTTTCAGCTTAGTGAAAAGGTGAAAATCGCTAGGAGCAAGGTCTGGACTATAGGGCAGATGATCAAAGATTTCCCAACCGAATTGATCCAGCAATTCTCGAGTTGAAGCAGCAGTGTGCGGGCGGGCGTTGTCGTGAAGAAGCACAACTCCTCTCGAAAGCATTCCTCGCCTCTTGTTTTGGATGGCTCGCCGTAGTTTTCGTAAAGTCTCACAATAATGATTTGCATTGATCGTAGTGCCTTTTGGCATGAAATCCAGCAAAAGAACATCTTTGCGATCCCAAAAGACAGTAGCCATGACTTTTTGTGTTGAGAGAGTCTGTTTGAATTTTCTTGGTTTCTTGGGTGATGAGGGATGATGCCACTGACGTGATTGGCGCTTGGTCTCTGGGGTGTTGTGAGACACCCAGGTCTCATCACCAGTCACAATTTGATCAAGAAAGGCGTCTCCATCTGTGTGATATCGCATCAAGAATGTCAATGCTGAGGCCATTCTCTGAGTTTTGTGTTGGTCACTCAGTTGCCGTGGAACCCATCGTGCACAGATTTTGTGGTAGCCAAGATGTTGCGACACAATTTCACCAAGCAAAGAACGAGAAATGTCAGGAAAGGCAATATGCAATTCGTCGAGTGATGTGCGCCTGTCTTGCAAGATTCTGTCGTTCACTTTAGTCTTCAGGTCTTCTGTGATGAGTGATGGGCGTCCGGGTCGAGTTTCATCGTGGAGATTTGTTCGCCCATTGTTGAACACTTCGCACCATTTTCTCACATTTCTTTCATTCATTACAGTATCACCATACACTTCTTTCAATTGCCGGTAAATTTCTGCAGGTTTCAAATGTTGGGCATTCAAAAATCGAATCACACTCACCTCACAGTCGGCGGGATTATCAATCACGTCGTTCATTTTGAAGTAACACAAAATGCACAATGGCGACTTGTTGCAACCAGTACTCACAACATTATGAGAACACATGTTAAGGAAGCCAGTTGACCTTCAAACAAGGAAGGGGAGTCAGCTGCGCGGAGGGTATGCGCGAACGGTCGTTATTTCCTGGATCCCCCTCGTACTATTTCCTTTTCCCCTCGCATACTAATAAAACTGTAAACAGTACCTGTTGCTATACTGAGATGTTTTAATTCAGGTATAGATGATCACAGAAGTAAAGAATTTTCCTTTTTCACCCGAGAATTTAATTATTTTACTCAAGAATTTTTACCTTTGTCACTCAAGAAAATTAGATATTTTATTCAAGAAATTTGAGGGTCCCTAGTAATGTAATATAATTTTTTCTGAAAATATCTTGAAATACCGGAATTTTCTACAGTTGCTAACAATCTTATACTAGAGGGTTGGCAGCTGTTAGCATAAGATGTCAAAATGATTATTATTTATAGTGTACATATTTTAAACGATATGCAATCTTCAGAATCTGAACTTCAAATGATCATTTGGCAACTGTACATCTCCACATTTCATTCATGGTAACCCTGCTCATAGATTAGTTGTCTTGGGCAAGCTGTAGTATGTGGAGTCGTTAACAGTTGAAGGTAAGTGTGCAGGCCAGAGACAGAGTAGTCTGAATTGAGTTGTGGCCACAATCACCAACCTGCATATTGAACTCAAACTGCTGGTCATGGAAGTTTCCAAGGGAGAGGGCACCACAGTCTCTGCCACAATGGCTTCCCAGACAACTGGCACTCCACTCCCGCCAATTTCTAGTCTTCCACACCCTTTTAAAAGGTTGCCCTGCTAGAGCATTTTGCGACCCTGACTCAGACCTTCCCGGGGTTGTTTTGAGTAACCAGGTACTCAGCTAGTGAACCCCTTTGCAGGCTTGTCTCTGGCCAAAATACTTTTCCTTTTGGATATGTAACAGCAATAAAACTTTTATTAGATTTATTTGAATAGGAGTGCACATTATTAGCCAAATGACCACATCATAAAATTTTCATTGAGGTTCAAATTCTAGCAAGTTCAAGTGAAACTTGAAATAGACAAAGACAAAAGGGGAAGATTTTTTTATGTGTCTCTCATTTTCCTTGCTGCCATCCATGCGACCCTGGCCTTGTCTATGGTAGCACAGTGATTAGTTCAGCCTCAAGACGTTAATGATGTTCATATCAAAGTACTTGCCATTTGGAAAACAATTAAAGATACTTCTAAACATTAAAAGTTTTCATGTCACCTGACATTCAAAACAATGACCAACAATTTTTATACTGCATTCTATTGGTAGGTATTGCTTTGTAGCCTTGTGTTTAAAGCATCATGTCTTAAGACTAGCATGAACGCACAAACAGGATTAAGGTAATAGTAACAACATATTTCTCATGAGACAAATTAGAATGAAGGAACTCCTATGGATTTGTATGATGTAAACATTAGAGATTGAGCATTATCTGTAGCTGCATTCAGATTGGCAACAGGCCATGATTGTTTGGCCAAACACCTGCATAGAATTGGAATATATCAGTCCCCTAACTGCCCATTGTGCAACTCAAACCAAGAAATGGATTTGGAACACCTAAAAATCTGTGCTTCAGTGGCTGGCCATGATAATATATTTGAAAAATATTGGAGTGCAAGAGGTCAAATGACTTTATTGTCAAATGCCTGGCATTAGAAAATAACAACAGAAAGAGATAGCAACATATCAACACATTCCACGCAACTGTGAAAATTTAGCAGCCTTCTAGTCTAAAATCTGTACCATCATGAATCTGTAAGCAAGTATAAACCCAGGAGGGAGATGATCTGTTTTTTGGAGAGAGGACAGGCATCTAGAAGCAGAGACAGAATTGTGAATTTTCATTAATTCCAAAGTTTAAGGACGATTTCACCATCCATACTTAAATTTTAGACTTCATTAAATGTTGGTTTACGTAAAACTTCGCCAAAGTTGCATTTCACCACACATTTAAGGACAGATTAGCACATTAAGTAAGACTTAGATTTGAGAACCCGATTTTGGCCATTTAGCTAACGTAAGTGTATGAAAAAAATGGCAGTGAAATTGGCAATGAACTATGCAGTTAATAGCAAAAGAGTGGATAATTATGACTTTCCCGTGTAAAATAAAAAACAAAAATGTATTAAAAAATCATTCTGGTGTATTAATTATATTTATGAAATTCTGAAGTTTCATAACACTAATTACAGCATCGCAAAATTAATTACCGTACATAATTACTGCAGAATGTAGAAGACGTTTTCGATATGTTTACTAACCTAACTTTTGTATCTGAAAATCACATCTCACTGGAAACTGATCTTCTGGTTTGTTACGAACCAGAAGGCTTTGTCATAGCTATATTCAACAACAAAATAATTCTAAACAATCCAAACATGATATGCTATGAAAGTATTCATTGTCTGCTATAGTCGCGACGCTGTTATTCCCGGCGTGACTCCTCCTCTTTGCTTACGTCTTAGGAAGTGAAGGCTCTATAAAGTCTAGGTAGGTAGTATCGCTCGCCATTTTTGTTCTTTAGTTGCCGAGCTACCATACGAGGAATCTATTTGCCAAACCGTTAAACATTATCATGTTGTAGCTCCTATGATAATAAATCGAACGCACTGTAATTCAGCAAATAATTGAGCAGCAAATAACGTCTTCATGTGCTTTCTGCAAACGCCAACGAAAGAGCCAAAATGGCGGGCGATTATATTAAGTATTTATCGAGCTTTAAGAAATGAATAACGTCTTCCTCAGCGAATCACAAGACGCACACGTTTAAATGTAGCCGACCTGCAACGTGATTGGCTGCCGGAAATTAGAGCAACAGGACTATAGTTCTAAAACACATTCATTTTTTTTTTCTTCTAGAAATCACGCTGTTTCTTGCATCCATTTTCTTATTTTCTACTGTTGATTTTATCACTAATTTAAGCAGCATTTTATCGCCCTCAAAATGGTCCCCTTATCCTCTTCCCACCTTTTGCACTCATTTTTAATCAATAACAATGCTTGTACATTTTACTAATCGTCACTGTTTCAAGGTTTCTTGAAATCGACATGGTTCCACATGCTCATCTATGGTATAAAAACGTGAAAACTGCTTGATTCTTCCTCAAAATGTGTTCTATTGGCTATACTGCAATAATAAGTCGTCATTAGCAAAATTACTTAATGTGACATGGTGAAATGCGGAACAATCTAAAAGGAAGAATTAGCTAAGAGTGACTTAACTCAGTGTTTTGGTGAAATCGGCCTGTAATTTAATAACTATTCTTGAAGCAAATATTTAAAGAAACTTGTAGTGAGAATTTTGTGTATTAAAAGAAATTATAACAAACATTTGTGACTTTGGAATTAAAACAGATATACCTATAATATGGAATGAATTCCAGTACCTTGTTGAATGCTTTCCGGGCAGCTTCCAATTTGGAGACTGCCAAGAAGTGTCGTACAAGTGCATTTGCTTGCCATATTGCTTCAGCACGTTGAGAAGTGTAATATACCACCCAATCCAATGCAGACACTTTCACCATATCTTCAGGTGTTAATCCTGCATGCAAGTCTGGCATTTCTGGGGTGGTCTCTTGATTCCTGTACAAAGTGGAGAAAAAGTTCAATTTTCGCAAATAAAGTTACCATTGATGTATAGTTACACAACGTGACATATGAGCACGAATCTAAAGCTCTTAGGGCAAATTTTCTTAGACAACTAACTAGGACAAATTACATGTTTAAAAAGTGACATAAGCATCTGAGAACCTAACATTCTAAATGTGCTAAGTGAGAAAAACAACTTTCTGAGGTATTGATGAAAAACACACTATGCAATGCATGTTGAGATACCTACAACACCATCTTTTGGCACACAAATGAGTCACTTACAGTCGAAGTTTCATAGTCATGTTGATAGTTGGCCGATACACAGGGAGTAAGTATATACATTATATGAGGGCCGTCTATATGCTTATCTACAATACTTACTTACTGGCTTGTAAGGAACCCGGAGGTTCATTGCCGCCCTCACATAAGCCCGCCATTGGTACCTATCCCGAGCAAGATTAATCCATTCTCTATCATATCCCATCTCCCTCAAATCCATTTTAATATTATCTTCCCATCTACGTCTCGACCTCCCTAAAGGTCTTTTTCCCCTCTGGCCTCCCAACTAACACTCTATATGCATTTTTGGATTCGCCCACATGTGCTACATGCCCTGCCCATCTCAAACGTCTGAATTTAATGTTCCTAATTATGTCAGGTGAAGAATACAATGCGTACAGTTCTGTGTTGTGTAACTTTCTCCATTCTCCTGTAACTTCATCCCTCTTAGCCCCCAATATTTTCCTAAGCACCTTATTCTCAAACACCCTTAACCTACGTTCCTCTCTCAAATTGAGAGTCCAAGTTTCACAAACATAAAGAACAACTGGTAATATAACTGTTTTATAAATTCTAACTTTCAGATTTTTTGACAGCAGACGGGATGATAAAAGCTTCTCAACCGAATAATAACAGGCATTTCCCATATTTATTCTGTGTTTAATTTCCTCCCGAGTATAATTTATATTTGTTACTGTTGCTCCAAGATATTTGAACTTCTCCACTTCTTCAAAAGATAAATTTTCAAATTTTATATTTCCATTTCGTACAATATTCTCGTCACAAGACATAATCATATACTTTGTCTTTTCGGGATTTACTTCCAAATCTATCTCTTTACTAAATACAATACAGTTTTAAATACTACAGCACACTGATTTATTAAAAGATTAATGTTTTCGGCATTATGATGGCATCTTCAGATCCATAACAACGCGTGAAATTGGTTACACTAAATAACATGGTTTGTTAGGAAATCAACAAATAATATGTGGAGTATACACAATATAAATATGGTTAAAATTTAAAATGTTCAATATTAATATTACAAAAGACGTGGCTGGTAGCTTTATTCATAGTGAGGTTGTTGTACAAATTCTTAACAAGGAGCCTTCTTGTTATCTAGGCATTTCATAATCACTTCCTCATTCCATGAGACTTTGTCTCGAGACAAGAATGCAACTGACAGTCGAAACAGTTCACACATTAATATGATGCCAATGACTTGTTTGAATTTGTGATTAGAGAGAACTGAATTCATTTGAAAATTCATACTACAGTTAAGCAATTTAAAATACGATATTTTCGAGTTTTATGGCACAGATTACCAGTAATATGTTGTTGTTTTCTAATGCCAGGCATTTGACAAAGTCATTTGACCTCTTGCAGTCCAATATTTTTCAAAGATATTATTACCAGTAATATAGACGTGGAGATAAAATTTATGTTAATTAAGCAAAAGAAATATCATTGTATTGCGCCGACTTCTTCAGGCAGTTTACCACATTGCAGTCTCCTCCTCACAATATTTCGTACATAGCCCCCATCCTTATTTTTATGGAAAAATTTGGGACATTACGTGAGTAAATACAATAAGTGAAGGTCAGTTACCCAGAATCTGGTGACAGGTAAATGGGTGATATTACTAACGTTTACCTTATATTCTCCACCACAGTTCTGGTAATAGTTTCAATGTCAAGATCCGCCTCTTCTGCTGCTGAAAGTGCTAGCTCCCTCTCACTAGATTCTGTGATATCTGCCAGGAATTCTGCATACAGTAATACTTGATCTTCCTGAGGCAATTTTGCTACATAATGCGCTACTAGATGAGAATCACGCATTTGCATCAGCTCCTGTTAACAAAAAGTAAATACATCTTCAAATTTCACCATCAGTACAGGTATAGGTCATATTTTAACTAAAAACTACAATTACAGTTCCCCATTGTGGAATCCTGGGAAACGAGAATGCGGATGCTTTAGCAAAGAAGGGCAGCACTGCTACTTACAGACCTGTTACTAAATCTACGTATTACTCTGTGAAGAGATTTATTAAATCTACATACTTAGACTTCAACAAACAAAATTTGATAACTCAATCCCAAGGGAAAAAATGGAACTCTCTGCATCAAAATCCACAGTTAATTCCCGATTTACCACGAAAATCGTCTGTAGCTGGATTTAGATTGGCAACAGGCCATGATTGTTTGGCCAAACACCTGCATAGAATTGGAATATATCAGTCTCCTAACTGCCCATTGTGCAACTCAAACCAAGAAATGGATTCGGAACACCTCAAAATCTGTGCTTCAGTGGCTAGTCATGATAATATCTTTGAAAAATATTGGAGTGCAAGAGGTCAAATGACTTTATTGTCAAACGCCTGGCATTAGAAAACAACAACAACATATTTTAAGAAACATTACAGTGTCAAAACAGAGAAACTTTGGACATATAATTAGAAAGCTGCAGAACAGGGATTTACTTACTTACAAATGGCTTTTAAGCAACCCAGAGGTTCATTGCCATAACTCTGCCATCTCAGCAAGATTAATCCAGTCCCCATCATAATCCACCAATCTCATATCCATTTTAATATTATCCTTCCATCTACGTCTTGTCCTCCTCAAAGGTCTTTTCCCCTCTAGTCTTCCAACTAACACACTATATGCATTTGTAGGTTCACCCATACATGCTACATGCCCTGCCCATCTCAAATGTCTAGATTTAATGTTCCTAATTATGTTGGTATCACTTGTAAGGTTCAGAACTGTCTTTGCACAGTTGACTGAACAACAACAATTATGTCAGGTGAAGAATAGAATGCATGCAGTTCTGTGTTGTGTAACTTTTTTCATTCTCCTGTAACTTCATCACTCTTTGCCCCAAATATTTTCCTAAGCACCTTATTCTCGAATACCCTTAACCTATGTTCCTCTTTGGATCAGAACCAGTTTATATTCGACCGATCAGATATCTTAGGAAAGCGTATTAAAACTACATCCCATATTAAAAACATGATTAATGTTTATATTTTTTTGGCAACATGTGAGATGAGCGTGATTTAAATATCAATTATTGCTGAAAAATTATTTTTCTTAGAAACATGAGTGTCAACAATGTTTTCAAAGTACAAGCGACATCTGTGTACCATTCTTTGTTCAGAAAATCAAAAGTGATCGACTTTACAATACTATAATGGATTCATCCCATTTTACGGTACGTAACAGAAGCCAATTTGGACTGGCTGGAAACTATGTTACTGGACTTTGGCATTGTCACTGAATAAAGTAGGCACCATTCTTTTTATAATAATACAGTTGAACCTCGATATCTAGAATCGTTAGGGGATGTCAAAATAAATTCGACTTGTCGAAAATTCGAGTTATCGAGATACATAGGAAGAATGTTAAATCTGTGATATAATAGTTGCAAAATACTGTATGTAAGGCTCACAACATATAGCTGTCTAAATTTATGTAATAAAAGTCGATGTTCGTAATGATGAAAGCTCTATTACATTATCTAAGTTAAAATTAACAATACAAAATGCAAACGGGTCTTTATCTACCTCTTCATGACTTGAAGAAATCCGTCATCTTCTTCTGCTTCATTTTCTGTGCTCGAGTTTCCTCCATAAAGTTCTCAACCACATTTAGTGATGTAAACACAGTCTCACTCACCGATGCCCTGAATAAACATTCTTATAGTATATAGTACTGTACATTACATAACTAAACTGACGCGACAATGTGCTCTCTGTAATGGAACTGGCGGTTAGAGCAGAAAGCGGCAACAATTGGAAGAAAGTGAACTCCAGTAATTGGTGGAAAATTCGAATTAAAACTTCGAATGAGACAAGCTGCACTGTATATTGCACTGTAAAAATAAATATTCGAGATAAGGAACATGTTTAAGTGCCAGGAATATAATTTAAGCTTCGAGATACAGAAAATTCGAGTTATAGAAATTCGACTTAAAGAGAAAAAAATACATGTAAATTAGGCTATAGCAAGTTTGTTCGGAAAATATAAATTACGAGTAATCGAAAATTCGAGTAATAGAGCTTCGAGATATCGAGGTTCGACTGTAATTTGCAACTATAGATAAACGATACGTATACTTTCTATATGTTTTAAGTAGCTGATGTCAATAATGAACGTTTGTAAAGCATGTAGTTCTTAATCTGGTAGCAATGTCTATTTAAAATAACTTTTGTATTTCCGCCAACATCATGGCATCACAATACCGTATAATCCCGAATACCACCCACACCCTAAATTTCTAGCAACAAAATTGGGAGCAACGTAGGTATGAGACCATGAATAAAATTTGCACTCAATTTTCAGAAGCAATATTTTCGGGGGCGGCGAGGGAGAAGTGCAAGTGGTATTTGGGATTATACAGTATTTTCTTTATCAGTATGAATATTTACAATACAGTCTACTCAAACTATAAAGCTCCATGATGTTGATACCTTGACATAGGCCTGTATAACTGCATCACCAATATCTTCTTTTTCTGCTCGTCCAATAAGACGGAAGAAAAGAATAAGATGCGACAGGAAACGAAGAGACTGAGGCCGTTCTTCCCCTGGAAGTTTAATCCACTTTTCCATTTCATTCATAAGTGTTCCCACTTGATCAAGGATCAGGAATTGTTGAATTCTGTGCACCATTTCAAAAGCACCTTTCCGTATATCTTCTTCCTTACTTGCCGCCAATTCAGAAAACACCTCCTCTATGTCTATCCTGTGAACATTTTCATCATAATTTCTTAACATATTTTAGTACTAATTCTAACCAGTAGTAGGTAGTATGCTACAAAGCTGAAGGTCGTGGGTTCAAATGTCGATGGAATCACGATATTTTCAGTTTTCTTAAAGTAGGATTTAATTGACTAAATCAGAAGGAGAAAATACTTACTCATTGCGCCAATAATTATCTGGTAATTGAACATATTCGTAGACAGATGATGATCGTATCTCTTTCTCTACTCTGATATCAACTAAAGTACGAAGATAAGCCCACAAGAGATCTTCCCATGTTTTACATACTGCAATCAGAGATGAGAGATGTCCACATAATGAACCAAATGTTGCACGTGTATGAAGAGGCATACGTTTGTCCTCTGCCAACTGCCATGCCATTAACTTCCATATATCCCTGAAAGCATTTCAATTCAAGAAATATTAACCACGAACAATGTCATTTCAATTAAGAAACTGCTTCATCTTGCTCGTAAATAATTCATGGATGAAGCATGTTTCGCGATAATGTTTGTGTGAAGAAGGTTAAAGCATCTTATTTATCATTTACAGGGCATGAAGGCATATAGGGAAAGAAAGGCAGAAGATCTTGTGTTTTCCATGCTGTGAGATTTCTGCGTTTTCTTAAAGTGTCTTTGATGAGGAACAGCCAACATTTCAAAGTTACATAATGAATCCAATATCAGTGAAGACAAGGAAAATGGAACCTATGTGTTGGGATCTATTCTCAAGGACTGGACGTAATGAAATATATATTATTTCAGAGTTACTATCAACAGTAATATCACAAGATTTAATAGTTTTTCTGTAATTTAACTGAGCTTAAAACTGACCTCAATGAATGTATGTCATAATTATTTAGACACCGCAGGTCGAGAAATAATTATGTATAATAATAGTAATAATAATTAAAGAAAGATTAACTGTCCTATCCCGTAATGTGCCAATTTTCAATTTGCTTATTTAATGACTCATTATCTCAGGAACTACTGAAGATATCGTGCTGAAATTTTTACAGGATGAAGAAACAAGGTATCAAAGCAAACTGACGTTGATTTTATAAAAAATATGGGTGCTATTCATAGACATTTCGCTAACCCACACTACGAGCGTGCTGAACTAGCCCCGGCTATCGACTGGTTACTTGTACAGGATTCATATCATATCTTATCGATAACACTGGTTTATGAATACGAAAAACGTTAGTTCGCTGATCATCCACCAGAAGCCTGCGCTAAGAATGTCTATGAATACGGACCTTGAAGTTCTAAAAAAGGTTTGAATTTTTAAATAATGCTGATATTTTGTTATTTTCTATGTAAATGCCCCATTTTCTCAGGAACTATAAGTTTTAAACATGTTGACAGAAATACATTACTGAAATGGACGCACATTAAGTGATATAAATCTATTAGTTTGATCAGAAATGAATTTTTTTTTTAACCAATCGCCAGTACTTGACTTACGCCATTCACCCATATGAAGTCAGTTACGTAGACCAATTTACCGACAATCATTATTCAGGGTGCGCCATAGGAGGCTGGTCCACATTACACCCACGATGAGATGATTATGGAGATTTGTTGGGATGCTACAGGGGAAACGGAGCTTCCCAGGACCATGGGCTTGCCCAACACAAGTTATAAATCAGGGGTACACTGGGGATCGAATCCAGTCAACAGGATTATAAGTCCAGTGCTTTAGCCACAATACCACCATGGCAGCTGATCAGAAAAAAATATTTTAGATAGAAAATAAAATAAAATCAACATTTATTTTAGAAGATCACATCTTTTTTTTTACAACTTGTATTTAAAAAATCTGCTTCACTTTGCCTACAAACCTTGTATCTTTATTCTACACAAATTTCAGTGCAGTATCTGAGGCAATGGGTCATTATTAGAGACTGGAATCTTAGCCACTACTCTGAAGTAAAGTGAGTACGGAGTTTGTGCAATGAACCAAATGACTTGACAAAGAGTAGTGGCATATGGTGCTGTATGATGAAAACAGACTACTCCTACACCAAGGACAACAAACACACACATAAAAGAATTTCAAGAGTAGGGCTGTGTTGTGTATTACAAATGAATAAATATAATCTTTGCTGTAAACTTTTAACTTAAAAAGTTACTGTTTCACAGGCTCTACTCTTAATAAAATGTTTAAGTCTATGTTACAACAATCTTTGATGTACAATTTTAGTACAGGTACTGCCCTAGTGTACAAGTGTACTTTCCAACAAAATATTTGAAGTGCTTGTCCTCATCTTTGTTTAAAGGAATTTTGATATGCACCATCATTTCATACAGATCTGTGCTAAATTATAGTCACGTCACTGTTATTTCCGGTGTGGCTCCGCCTCTTTGCTTACGTCCTAGTAAGAGTAGGTTCTAGAAAGAGTAGGTACATACAATCGTTCGCCATTTTAGTTCTTTCATTGCCAGTTGCGGTTAGCAGACAACGCTATTTTCCGCACCGTTAAACATTATCACGTCGTAGCACCTATGATAATCACATTGTAAATTTTAGGTTTCATAGATAAATATCTAAGGAAAGCATAGAAAAAATTCGAAATCAAAATGTTTTTGGGAAGGGAGAAAAAATTACTAACTTCGAAGTGTCATGTACAAAATAGACATTGACACATTCAAAATTTCTTCTATTTTTAACTTTAGATGGGAGTCAAAGTGAGAGAAATGTTTTGAAAGAATTACTTTTAAAAGTGATTCCTATTCGAAATCTGTACCTTACTAGTTTCCCAGTTACTTGGAGTAACATATGCGCAGAGTAACAACTTAGGTCTGTTAGAACTGTGGATTCTCATAGAAAGGCCAGCCCTTCGGCGGGGCAAGTGGGGCGGTCACCCCAGGCCCCGCGCTTTGTGGGACTCACTGCCAGAAAAAAATTCAATCTGTCGACTATGTGCTTGTTATAATGTTTAATGTGAGAAACTTAAAAATAAATAGCTAAGTGAATGTTGAGCTAGCTTTTGTATACCTAACGAAATCAATTGTTGACTAAAATGTTTAATGTATGTGGATCAAATGTTGCACTGTTTGTTGAAGGTTTAATTACCAGAGTATCCAGCTGCATGGCTCTAAGTCGATTGTTACCCTTGATTCTATTATTATTATTATTATTATTTTAAACAAATACACCTAAAAGAGTGCGGAATTAAAATTTGTACTGTTGTAAATTCTCGTCTGCTTGCTGCAAACGGCAAGGAAAGAACGAAAATGGCGGACGATTATACCCAGTATCTATAGAGCCTTAGGAAGTCCATGACGAAATCAACAGCGAATGACAAGACGCACATGTTTAAATGTAGCCGACTTGCAACGTGATTGGCTGCCGGAAATAAGAGTGACAGGACTATAGTTTGCTGGCACTGAATTACTAACACGATTTCACCTTTCTAACAGCCCTGTTTAAGATAGTTATGAAGCATACTGCAGATCCATAAATCCTAAACGAAGCAAGCTCGTGTCATCAGTACCAATGTAGAAGAAAACTCTGCAGTAAATATCGACCACACCTCAACTCTAAGCTACTACTGTTGGGAGACATCTATAATTAACCAGACTAAAGTAAATTTAAGAATACCTGTTAGGATTTCCGTCTATTGGCAACTTTTCTGTCCCATTCTCTCCTTTGGCTCTATAATTGGGGTCGTTAAAGAGACGCCAACCCTCCAGAGCAGCTGCCCTCCATTCTTGTCCCGTGTGCATGCACAACAACTGAGCTTGCTCTAGGCGTCCACAGCGAATCTGAACAAACACTTCCTTCTCAAGACGAACTTCATCTTCCTGCAGAATAAACAGAGCCAAATATCACACTTTTTATTCAACAGCAGAGAACAAGAATTCAAAACAGAAAATGAAGTGAACTCATGCCTCAGCTAGCCAGTGATAATCCTCCCTTGATAATATGCTAAACTGCTCAGTCTGAACACATTCCCAGGCCCGCTCATTCCAGGTCTTCGTAAACAACACTTTCTTCTGTCAGTAAAAACCCAACACTTTTCTCCCACATACTCTATAGTAAATCCTTATTTTTCATCTCGAAATTTCTTATCAGACTATTATAAAATATCCATCATCTCTCTGGCACAAACTCTCTACAGCAAACAATCCTTTCTTCTCATCCCGAAATTTCTCTCAAGTAGATTCTTCTCAAAGATCTATTTCTCCTGGCACTCCCCAAACACGCATACAACATAACAAACACACACTATATGAAAAATATATAGTATTATTAGAGACATCCTAGATTGCGCAAACCAAGGTTTGTGAAATACAGTGTTTTCGCTGATAAAAGCAAAGCAATTTTATGTCTCAAGACTTTCAAGATCAAAATATGTTTAAACCCGCGAAATTTTTGTTTTTAACATAAATTTATTCGAAATTAGTGCATTTGAAGATATACTTTTATTATTATTTTTTTTACGAAATTTTAATTGAAAGTGTCCAAAAGATATATTTATGTTGTTGTTTTCTAATGCCAGGCGTTTGACAATAAAATCATTTGACCTGTTGCACTCCAATATGTTTCAAAGATATTATCATGGCCAGCCACTGAAGCACAGATTTTGAGGTGTTCCAAATCCATTTCTTGGTTTGAGTTGCACAATGGGCAGTTAGGGGACTGATATATTCCAATTCTATGCAGGTGTTTGGCCAAACAATCATGGCCTGTTGCCAATCTAAATGCAGCTACAGACGATTTTCGTGGTAGATCGGGAATTAACTGTGGATTATGATGCAGAGAGTTCCATTTTTTCCCTTGAGATTGTGTTATCAAATTTTGTTTGTTGAAGTCTAAGTATGTAGATTTAATAAATCTTTTTACAGAGTAACAGGTCTGTAAGTAGCAGTGCTGCCCTTCTTTGCTAAAGAAGTCACATAAATATGTGTGTGAATTAATACAATAAGTTATGATAAAGCTAAGTTCTCTGCCTGCTGTACTGTTGGCAGGCAAGGCAGTGATTAGAGGTAACTGGATTTACGATTTTGTTTCAATTGTGTAGTGGAATTGTCTTAAAAATTGTGATTAATAGAGATACCTAGTTTTCACAAACCATGAATTCACAAAATACAGATATTTCAGCTAATAAAGGCAAAAATGGTACGTTTCAAACCCTTCCTGGTCAAAATATCTCAAGTTTAAACCCGCAAAATTTTGTTTATGCACGACATTTTTGTTCTTAGCTCGAATTTTTTCGAAATTTGTGTTTTTCAAGATAACTTTTCATGAACCTTTAATTTAAATTGCCCAAAAGATATGTTTCTTGGAAGTCAAATATGTATATTGGTGAAGCAAAGTTCTCTCAGAGCTGTACTATTGGCAGACATGGCAGTAATTGAAGTTAGCAGGATTTACGATTTTGTTTTAATTAGGTAGCGGAATTTCCTTAAAAATTGTAAGTGATTAAAATATAATCTCGTGTGCATTTGTGATATTTATGTGCAAAATTTTGAATTCAATATTCAAACGCTATTTCAATACAGAATTTCGAATATAATATTCAAATCGTATTTCGAGTGACTTTATTTTTAAATACAAAGCAGAAACAGCCTGAATGTTTTGTGCTGCTTATTATATTATTCACACACAAGCTGAGAAACTTGTACAAATTTCTCTACACAATTGGTAAGTTCCAACAGAAAACTAAGTATTGTTAAAATATACAAATATCATTGAGTTTCCCTTCATGATACAGACCTAAAGCCTTTGTAGAAATATTCAGTTAAAAAGTTATTATTTTTCTTTTAATGTGAAATAACACCGAATTTGTTTGTTTTTTTTTTTTTCTTTTTTGGTGAGAAATAATACTAAAATTAACCAAATTTTATACCGAAATTTAAGATATAAAATAGAAACCTTACATATATTATCTGTTTCAGTTCCTCTGTAACATTCCAACAAATCCCAATTATCATCTCATTGCAGGTTTAGTGTAGCCCAGACTCCTATGGCACAACCTGGTCAACGACTCTGTCTGTAAGTTGGTCTACACAACTGGCTTCCTATGGATCAATGACGAACCATCAAGTACCCACAATTAGTAAATGTGTGTGTGTGTATATGTGTATGTGTGTATATATATATATATATATATATATATATATATATATATATATAAAATTTATCACGCTGACTGTTAGCAAGTAGAAATAACCTACATTAGATTTCCCCCAGCTTAAATTCAAAATGAAATCAGGTATAAAACACTGGACGAAATCTATGTAGACGGATTATTTCGAAGGCCAATTGTTTCCCTTTATATTTTACATGTAACACTAAAGTATTATACATGATGTTAATGACCATATATTATCAATGAAATTACGTATTCATAACTATATGAAAGAGAATTACCTTACCATATCAATATCATGAAGAGGTTTGTTTTCTCTCAATGGTGCATCTGGATCAATTTTCGACACTATTGGGCGACTGCTTCCGTATGGTATTTTATGTGATTTGTTCTGAAAGAATGATTGTCAAATATCTTAATTAAAATATGGAAATACAACAAACGAAAAGATCAGATCAAATACAATGATCAGGATGTATGCAGCGGTGTCCTCAAGAATACATTGAATCCAAAATTCTTTGTATGAGAAGACAGCTACATGCAAGATTTTACTGCAGTATCTTAAAAACTTACTGGGTTATGACAAAAATGTTTTTGAAAAATACAAGTTACGGGAAATGGGCATTTATCATACCTTATGTACGGAGAGCTAAATATATGGACGCTCTTACATTTATGGTCATTTCTATCAAAATATTGTATCATAAAAATTCCTTCACTTACATAAAGATAAATGTCCAATTTTTATATAATAAAAAAACTGAATTAAAAAATATATTTTTTTTTGACCCTCAAACCTGCATATACCCCTTTCAGTGGGCATCTCAGCTCACTTACTTCATTACTCATTTATGGATGAGGGCAACTAGGAATACAAAATGAATTTGAGTGCTGATGTAAGTATCATTCACTACGAATTTGGTCCTAAATCTAGTTTTCTATTGCCATCATTCCACCATTATCTTCTTTTACCACCAACATCAATCTTGATGCAACCTAGATACAGCTCCCCACATCCACATGGTGTACTGAGTAACATCTGAGTGAATAACATACAGATTTCACAAATTATTATTTGAAAGGAACACGTAGTTCAAAGCTGTAATTATTTCAAACATTCAGGGTGCTATTCATAGACATTTCGCTAGCCTGCATTACGAGCATGCTAAACTAGCCCCGGCTATCGACTGGTTACTTGTACAGGATACTTATCATATCATATCGCTAACACTGGTTCATGAATACGAAAAATGTTAGTCCGCTGATCATCCACCGGAAGCCAGCGCTAAGAATGTCTATGAATGCAGCCCTTAGAGATAATCTCCAATCTAAGAAACATTACTGCCATTTTCATTGTCATTCTTATAAGCTACCTGTAACTGGTGAAGAGTATTTTCCCAAGCTATAGTCTTGTCTGTGAAGTGTTGAAGGCAAGCTTCATCTCGCATACTGTCCAATGCATTTTGTTCCAACCAATCAATTACCAATTGACACTGCAACAAAAAAGAATGCTTTCACAAGATATTCAAATACAAACATATCTACTGTGTAACTGTAGTAAACTGCATTTGTACGTTTTTATTTATTTATTCTGGTGTAGTTAAGGCCATCAGGCCTTCTCTTCCATACCACCAGAAATACAAATACAATAATAGAAATAAAAAGGAAATAAATACATTATAAACAAAGTAAAGCCACACAAAAATATACGCAGGTTGCAGTCACACAAACTTTAAATGAATGATTAAGTATCATAATTAATTGTATCCTAACTAATTAATTAACATAAACAAGAAACTTGCAATCTTAATCTAGAGTAACAAATCAACACTTCTAGCAATACCTAAAAGCATTAGTTAAATAAATAAATAAAGTCTTGATGTGAGTCCGAAGAAAAAAATAAAATAGGCTACGTGAGAAAAACATGTAATTGAAATAACGTTTAATAACACCTGAAATAGTATTTCAAGACCACATGGGGAGAAGAAATTAAGTCAATTTAGTGAAATTTTCACAAGAGAAATTAATGTCTGAGATTCAAATTAGGAAGATATAATTGTAAAGTATGTGTTCATACAAATTATTAAATAGACATTCTATGTTTCTAAATACAAACAAAAATCACTCATTTTGGTTTGAAACACTTTTCATGTCTTCACATACTACTCACAATCCAACAATATTACTGTACCAATAATCATGCACAACTATTGCTTGGAAATAAAATTACTTTTAAATGAAACAGAGACAGCTAGAGGTTTGAATTATTTGCTTCATTGTCACATTTCTAAAGACATTATGTTCATAATTCTACAACATGATATTCGTACAAAAAGTAAAGGAAAAGAGTAACAGTGAAATAAAAACCACTGGCCATCTGACAATATCTGTAAATGTGGGATTTTTGAATTCCCATGTGGATTTCATATGGAACAAGTTTTTCAGGCCTCAAATATGGGACATCCCTTACAATATGGGATACATGGCAACTCTACTGTAAGGAATATGCAATTTCAATGGCCCACTCATGAATTAAGGACTTCAGAATACGACAAACTTCATGATATGTATGGAATGGATTTTTATGTAAATAAATAAATATAGGATATATATATATATATATATATTTTTTTTTGCTTATAGATAAAAGATTGCAACTAAGACAAAAATTCCGAATCAGAACACAATAATTTGTATAAGAAATTTTATTTCACATAAAAAAATACATATTTTTGTAATATTTTTATGTAAATACATATTTTAAATAATTTGGCTATAACTACATAAATTGTCATTTTCTCTTTGTTCTCTTTGTTTTCTCTTTTAAATTCAATCCAAAAACTTGTACATACTACATATTAATGAAACACAAGAATGGCCACTTCACATGCAACCTCTAGAAAAGTTCTTTTAGGTGAAACAGCTGTCTCTTCACATACCCTATTTTCAAAAAATTCTGATTATTACGTATATTTATAGAAATTTTTTTTATATAATATTCCTTTATATGAATTTAAAAGTCCAAAGCTCAGAACGTTTCTTACAAAATACACAAATTTTGAAACACCAGAAGAATCAACAGTAAGAAAAATCTATGTCCCTGCGTGTTATGAAGAAATGTTAGGAAAGATCAGAGCAGAATGTGAAAATAAAAATTTGGGTGAGCATGGATAAATCACCGAACTCTATCAGTAGGAAAGTGGAAAGCGTTGTGGTAGGTGTGCTACAAAATAATGAAATAGTTTCCAAGCAGTGTTTTCCATTAGAATGTAGTGAAAGATCAGCATCAATTCATGTAATGATGCCGCGCTTATTCAATAAATATCTCTTTTCCCGGCAATGTGCATTCTTCCAAGACAACGAACATCGGTTTGTGAAGAAAAACTTGGAGAAAGTCTTCATTGTTCAATGCAACAGCGAACCACCACTGTCTCAACATGACTGGTGAATGATTTTTTATAATACAAACTTAAAATTTTGTAATATTGAAATACAATATTTTTACACATTTTCTATATTTTATACATATTTTCCATTTTTTTAACACATAAGAAAATGAATATTTTCAAGTTTTATAGTACATAAAAATCCGTTCACTTATAATATGTCACTGATTGAAGTCAAAGTTCTCTCCTGTCACTACAATAATTAACTGACAACATATAAAGGCAATGAAAAAACAAGTAACAGCAATTCTGTTAAACAAATGACTATATTAGCTATAATAATAACCAGTTAAATTAGACTCAAAAGAACTCAAGGGATTACTAATTTGTGTGTAGTGTAGTGCAAGCTATTGAGTTTTTTCTGTTTCAGAATAGTGTAACAAGTTTTTGTAGATTTAAGTTATGCAAAAAATGGAATAAAATATCCGACAAGTCATTTTTGAACCCTTTGCAAGTCGAGTATTCCAGAATAATCATCAGAGACGTCAAAAATGTATTGAAACAGAAGGAGAACACTTTGAACATCTTTCGTAACTCTTGTATTAATTTTTAAGTTCTTTTTAAACATTTTTCCCATTAAACAGATTTTAAAAATTAAAGTTACTAACATAAAAATGTCTGTCAATTTTACAGTAAATGCTACTGAGCTTGCAGTGTGAGGGAAGTGTCATATATAGAGGATCCTATATCTGCTAGAAGCCAGTTTGAACAAGTTAGAACCGATTCTAAAGTGAGGTGAAACTAACGGATTTCATTTAATCACATTTTACTTGTTTGATTTATGCTGTGTAGACAGAAGTCTATACTTTGTATTACAAAGAAAGGTACGGTCACACATCGCTACTTTTGCTGCGCAACTTTTGTACTGCAGCTTGTGTTCACATGTAAGCCAAAAGTAGTATGCTGCATGCTACTTTTCGTGCTGCACAACCCAAGTGCAGCAAAAGTTGCAACTGAAAGTTGCGAGTCTGTTCACACACAAGGCGCTACTTTTGCAGCTGCAGTCATGCTGCAGGTTTCCATCTCCGTGTTGACTTCTCAATATACATTTTGTGGTTATGTTCGCATTATTAAGAAACTCATGCGAAAGCTTACTTATCTGTTATTTCCTTTTCTGTCCTAACTAGTATTCAGAAATTGGCATTATTTTTACTATAAAGCTTTTAAAAACGCCTATATACTTAAATGATAACCAACAGCATATTCACGTAATCCTGTTTGAAACTACGCTACAGAAAATTAAAAAAGTGAATTATATCGTCAGCAAATATGCTCAGACTGTGTTGTGCATTTAATAACTGTTACAAATAATTTATTTTCATCACATCTAACATTAAAATACATCCAAACAATAAAAGTATCATTGGAACATATGGGTAGCAACACTGGTCGCAACCGCAGCAAAAGTTTCAACAAAACCGATATCAAAAATGCTGCGGCTACAACCCTGAGAACCCTGTTCACACGTCGCTACTTCTAAGCTGCGCGCAGCATGGAAAAGTAGTGAGCAGCAGGTTCGGCAGCCGCTACTTTTCGGGTTGCACCGTTGTTCACACGTCGCAATACGAGAGTTGCGCAGTTTTTTGTACTGTAGCGCTGCAAAAGTAGCGACATGTGACCGTACCTTTAGAACTCTTAGTAACTCACCTCTCTTGTAATGTTATCATTCTTATACAACTGCTGTACTATTTCCTTCTCACTCTGTTGGACCTGTGCTATATCCATTATTTCTTCACCTGTTTGCCGATGACCATCCGCAGATATCAAATGTGAGCTAATACGATTCTGATACAAGCAGTATACCAACCGCCATGTATTTCTCTCTTCTTGAAGCCAATCTTCACTCTATAGAAATATAATAAATGTCTATTAACCTGTATCATTTTAACACAGTCACGTTAATTGAAGTACAATGTTGATTATTATCATTAATTTGTATGATGGTTATCAAAATACGATAATGAAAACACTGAAAGTTATGTTATAGCAACAATTTTATCTGAAAATGAAACCCTAACCCATAAAATAGTCATTCTTTAACACTATGACAATGAGTAAATTTAATGGAAAAGAAAAGTAAGTATATTTCTCATAGGACTTCAACAGAGAAACTAGTATTACCTGTAAAATTCAATAAACACCGAATTGCATATTTTGATAGTAAATACCACGATTTAACTCGATGCAAGATGTGTCACTATACAAGTTTCTTAGTTTGCACAATGTCAGCGTGTCTGGCCGCGAAACCAGGTGGCCCGGGTCGGGGCAAGTTACCCGGTTGAGGTTTATTCCAGGATTTTCCCTCAACCCAATATGAGCAAATGCTGGGTAACTTTTGGTGCTGGACCCCGGACTCATTTCACCGGCATTATCACCTTCATTTCATTCAGATGCTAAACAACCTAGATGTTGATACAGCGTCGTAAAATAACCCAATAAAATAAAAATAAAAAATAGTTTGCACAGTGGGCACGGAGAGTTGCTCTCTGTGTTCTAATGGAAAAGATGGAGGGAAAAATTGGTTATTTACAGGATTTTCTAGTTTTATAGCATTCATGTAATTATTGGAGAATAAAATCGTCTTTTCGTATTAACCAATCTAGAATTTCTGTCAGATACAAAGTAGCAATATTAGTCACTTTTATTCAGCTGCTCAGCGATTAAAGTTGGCAATCCTGTTATGTTTCAATGCAAGCGTTGTTGTGAACAGATTGGGTAGCACAGGAAATGTGTTGTCAATGGTTTTCAGTTACATTTTCAACAACAACAATAAATAAAAATTAACAACAATAATAATAATAATAATAATAATAATAATAAAATCTATGGCATTATAGCACTTTAGGAGCCCAGATTGATCATGTCCACATGTCGAAGCAGAAGTGGACGATCATCCGACCAGAATGGAGGTATCATATGGTTAACACGATTCTCTCAGCAGTTATAGCCGGTTTTTGTAACCAAATTTCACTATCTATCATAACTCCTCAACTGCATCACGAAACTGGGTAGGCATCGATCATATACACTGGCCCAAACTTCAAGAGAATATTTCTTCCCCCATGAGGACTCGAATCAGCATGCATTCCGTAATGCAATTCCTAGGCAGGATACCCAAATATCTTACTATAATAATACCGGACAGCTGTATACTAGCAGCACTGGCGTGAGTGCGAAATATCGCGGGCCTGACATCTAGTGGAGAGGGATGGAATTACGTCCACATATACAAATATTAACATAGAGATTCGGACTATTATTTAAAACGTGAGTTACTAATTGGAATTATATATGAAACACTTAAGAAATGTTGAATAATATTTAATGTAAAATTATTATCTTATATCAAAGCTGCATATTATGAGAAATATTGCATACTTCATATTACTTTCCGTAATTAATTGTTACATATTTTTTCTTTGGTTTATCGAGACAAAATCAATAATGTAATCAGTAATGTTTTATATACACATTGCTGACAACTGCATTTATATACACATTGCTGACAACTGCAAAGATAAAATTGATAGTAATCTGATGCTTGTAATAATTAGTAAAGGCATGTGGACAACAATAAAACTTAATTTGATAAAAACCTTAAAATCCAATACATTTTAACTTCTATTCATTTATTAGGTCTAAATAAAAAAGCTAATTTGTATTTTTCTATCAACACAAAGACGAAGCAATTAGGTCTACTAAACAATGTTGTTGACTCACGTTTTATGATCCCTCAGAAATCGACGATTTGGAGCAATTTGTAATGCTGCAATTGTCACAATTATAAACAGCACATAGACACCCTGGCATTTTAACACAGCACTAATTAATAAAGCTATTAACTAGCCCAGCAACAATATACATTGCAGTTGATTACAGCTTGTTTTGCGAGTATCTCCACACCGGCAGGTAGGTAGCAGCACCAGCGTCGTTCGCACGCAAAACTGCTAGCTGTCCGGTATTATTATAGTAAGGTATTTGGGATGCCTTAGACAATGATGCCACAGTGCAAGAGATTATATTCATATATATATAGCCTAGTTAAACCAAAAACCATATATGGTAGGCATGGTTACCCCTACAGCATGCAGAGGCCACCAGACCATTGGTTGAGCAATGGCATTTAGTCTCATCCACCCAGCAGATGATTTTCCTTGGAGCACTCCTACTTCCCTCTTCAATTTCACAAACTCTCCAATTCCTTTTATTTCACCTATGAACTACATCAGTTAAAAATAGGCTAGGGTAAAATCTTGGGGGTAATACGGGTTTCTGATGATGAAATAGAAAGAGTTTTGGTTCCTGGCCCTGGGGTTTATTAAGTACTCCTCTGAGGAAGGGACCTATGACCCACCTGTTAGCATCAGATACATGAATGTCACCGAGGCTACCTATTGGTCTTGGATAATCACTGTATATATAGGGCACACAATGTTTAGAGGCGAGGATTGGAAGAGACAGTCAGATAGTGGTTACAATGAGGTCGGAAATCGCATTTTAAAAAAGGCTTAGGCAGTAGATTATTTAGGAAGCAGGATTTCATACACAGGAAAAATTCAACAAGAAATTACTAATAGGATTGGACTGGGTGCTAAATTTTATAACACATTTTGTAGAACTGAGAGGTGTCAAAAGACATCAAAATTATGATGTGCAAATGTTATTACATGCCTATGTAAGGTGCTGAGACCTGAATTGTGGCTACGGAGGACATAGCCTAAGTAGAATCTAGGCAGGAGAAGTGAAGTTTTTACAAAGCACAGAAAATAAAACAAGAAGGGGACAAAATTAGAAATGAAGTTATTAGACAGACATTAGTGAAAATGAGATTAAAATGGTGTGACCATTTGAAAAGGATGAATAAAAGAAGAATACCAAGAAGGGCATTGGAAATGAAAATCAAAGGTGTAAAAACATTAGGAAGACCCCAGATTATATGATTATATTAAGTACGCATAGATTTAAAAGGGAGAGGCTATGATTGGGAAATAATTCAAGAGGAGAAATTGTGGCAAGACAGGACTTTATGGAGGAGGCTATGTTCAGAGACGACTCACAACTGAGTGAAAATGTCTACTAATGATGATGATGATGATGATGAATGGAACAATGTAAGTGCAAGTGCACGGATTCGTCCGAGATTAGGTCCTCAAAAAGCCATCCCAAAGAAATGCTCCAGGAGAAAATCCGACAAATATAGCCATTAGTAGAATTTACATAAGTTAACAATCGAATTTAATGGTATTAAAAAGCAAACTAGAATTATTAGAAATGGTGACAGTTGAAGATGGTCATAATCGAAGCTTCACTGTACAGTATGTATTATTTTTATACTTACTTGGGGCAATGAATGTATCCTTTGAGCCATTTTCCTTTCCATATTTCTTAGTACTTCTAAAGTATCTGTACAGTTTTGAATGAAATCGGCCACTGTATCAAATACCTGACGTTCTGTACCATGAGATTGCAGTGACTCCAAGAATTCCACATACAACTTGTTTGTTACTGAAATACAATAAACACACGTACATCTATAAACTTTACTTCAAAACAAAATTAACAAGAACAGTTCAAACATTAGCTCCCAATAAAATGATCAAGTTCAATCATTAGACCCCAATAAAACGATCAAAACTGGAAATGCAACATTTTAATACAAACTGTACAAAGACTTCAAGAGTAGATTTAAAAACATCTCAGTTACAGGGGCCTATAGTCAACCATAAGGAAATCAGTGTCATACATGAGAAAGAATTTTTTTCTTAAATTTTGAGTAAAACCACTATTGCTTCCACATTTGCAAATGTTATTATTGATTCTATAAATGTAAAGAAAGCAAACAAATATACAGGCCATTCATTATCTCGTGAAACCAAATGCATGAGTGCGCTGTAGCTCATAGCAAGAATCTTATGGTGGGGATTAGTTTATACCTAGCTGCAAGTGGAAGTGTAGTGAGAGAGGGAAGTTTCCCAGAATACTTTCTTCTTCCCTTCACGCACAAGATGGTTTCACAAAATAAGGAATGGCCTGTATTAAATGAAAATTTATTAAAAGGTACTTAAAAAAAATAAAACACTGAAGCATTTTTACTTTCTCGTTAGATGAAATAGTAAATATTAGAATAATACAACACACCTATTTCGAGATTTTTGCAGAAATACAATTTTTCAGCACCCCCCAATACTTACTTGCAAATGGCTTTTAAGGAACTCGAAGGTTCATTGCCGCCCTCACATAAGCCCACCATCGGTCCCTATCCAGAACAAGATTAATCCAGTCCCTACCATCATATCTCAACTCCCTAAAATCCATTTTAATATTATCCTCCCATCTACGTTCGGCCTCTCCAAAGGTCTTTTTCCCTCTGGCCTCCCAACTAACACTCTATATGCATTTCTGGGTTTGCCCATCCTGCCCATCTCAAACGTCTGGATTTAATGTTCCTAATTATGTCAGGTGAAGAATAGAATGTATGCAGTTCTGCATTGTGTAACTTTTTTATTCCCCTGTAACTTCATCCCTCTTAGTCCCAAATATTTTCCTAAAAACCTTACTCTTGAACACCCTTAACCTCTGTTCCTCTATCAAAGTAAGAGTTCAAGTTTCACAGCCATACAGAACAGGTAATAAAACTGTTTTATAAATTCTAACTTTCAGATTTTTTGAAAGCAGACTGGATGACAAAAGCTTCTCAACCGAATAATAACAGGCATTTGCCACATTTATTCTGCATTTAATTTCCTCTCTAGTGTTATTTATCTATTGCTCCTAGGTACTTGCCTTTTCCCATCTTTTCAAAGGATAAATTTCCAATTTTTATATTTCCATTTCGTACTATGTTCTGGTCCCGAGACATAATCATATACCTTGTTTTTTTTCGAGGTTTACTTCGAAACCTAACTCATTACTTGCTTCAAGTAAAACTCCCGTGTTTTCCCTAATCATTTGTGGATTTTATTGTAACATATTCACATCATCATGATATATCACATCTTCAATCACCAATATCATAAACATTAATCAAAATCTAAATCAGTTAGCCTACATTTACATAAGCCAACTATAAAACATGACAATAAAAACAACAACTCAATAATAGTAAAAACAGCCTATTGATTAACCCAAGGATCTACGCTATTACCACGATGTTAAAGTATGTATAAATAAACTTATATTATATAAAATTTATTGCTGTTCCTAATGAAAAAGTAGGAAAGGATGACTGTATCCATGGTGATAATTCTCCTTTACCAGTTTTAATGAGAAAAACACACAAATTTTGCAGTAATAGGGCTATACTGAATTAGATGACATCACCTTAAGAGAATTGTGACGCTAGACTCTTCATATAAATATAAATATATATATATGATGATACATATGATATATATTTCTTCACAGCACTTCTTTACATGTAATGGTGTACCTCACATTTCTGTATCCGGTGACACCATTAACATATTATTACAATAACACATTATTTGCAGTACACGTCTACACACATACTCCCAATTCCGCTATGTACGTTTTTTTATTACTTGGTCAATCTCCCCTTCATTATTTCCCTACATTTCATTTGCTATTCTCTATTTGTTCATTAATCCTAATATATCTAATATTATATACTCCTTTCACACCCCCCTTTTCCTCTAACTACTATTCACTAAAATCTCAATTTCAATTTTTCTCTATAAAATAAATTATCATATTGAATTATTTGCCTATTTGTTCTTTGACCTTTTATTCAATTACTGTTCCCACATTCAAATGTTAGTACTAATTTTATGCTGACACTTGTTCATTTCTCTAAACCCTTTCTCACTATTTTCACTCATTTCTATTTGCGCTCACTTTCGCTTTCACACTATTCTGCGTACACCTAATCCATTGTCACTATTCTCACTTCCTATAAATACTTATATTTTATTTTACACATCTGCTTATACACTTTCTCTCTTCCCTATACTTCTCGATCTTTTCCAGTTTCACTATACTTGCACTTTCTGACCACAACCCCACTATAAATATATATATAACTTTGAGTATAAAAATTTGCTCAAATTGGGATCTTCTGGGTAATGAAAATATCGCTACACAACTGGACAGCACTTACAGAAGAATGCCACAGAACAAATATTTTTGTTTAGATAGATATGCTGTAGGTCTGTTAATTTTTATTAATTTATTTTTTTTATTTTAATAGGTTATTTTACGACGCTTTATCAACAGCTTAGGTTATTTAGCGTCTGAATGAGATGAAGGTGATAATGCCGGTGAAATGAGTCCGGGGGTCCATTTGCTCATATTGAGTTGAGGGAAAACCCCGGAAAAAACCTCAACCAGGTAACTTGCTCTGACCGGGAATCGAACCCGGGCCACCTGGTTTCGTGGCTAGACGCGCTAACCATTACACCACAGGTGTGGACGCCTATTAATTGTGTAAGATCTGTATGAGTGAGTGACTCTGTATGTGCTTGCGCATGCAAGCACTTGTTTGTATGTGCATGTGCAGATTGACAAGGATTTGAATGGTGCTCTAATGCAATCTTTCTGCATGTGAACACATCAATTATTACTATTATTATTATTATTATTATTATTATTATGATCATAATAATAATAATAATAATAATAATAATAATAATAATAACAATAATATCAGTGACTATTGAAAATCATATAATTTAGAATGGATATGCAATATATCACAAAATAAAATACATTTGTAAACTGTGTACTTACCATTTTTCCATGGTGCTTGTTCACGAAGTAAAACTCCTGTTGTTTGGTCGTGAAATAATGCGTTCATGTCGTCAGGTCCACATGTAATGGACAAATCATGAATATTCCTGGCCCACCTAACAGATGTATTCCCAGTACTATAGCGGTCTGAACCATAGTTACCACCTGCAATAGAAAAGCAAAGTATTTTGAAGGTTCAAAGGGAAACGTAAATATACAGGAACAAACTCCTTGTTAATTCAGAATATAAGATGCAAGAATCATTAACAGAAGATCAAAAATAACAGAAGCATTTAAGTGGGGAACATACCAAGCGAGGTGCCTCATGCGTTACACATTGGACTCGCATTCGGAAGGTCCGTGGTTCAATTCCCGGACCGACCAACTTGACTATGGCTTTCCACAGTTACTTAGGCAAATGTCGGGTTGGAATTTTCATTACCATGGTCCATTTCCCTTCCCCTCCCGTGTAGAAAAATAATTTTGATTTCGTATCATTTATCTTCATCTCATACCATAGACATATTCAGGTCAAGACGCATGTCTTCATCTGCTTATGGGACGGTGGGGAGTCTTCTCCACAATCGTTTCTGGTTCCCAGCCTTCCACAATATCTGTACGTGTCCAGGTCATTTGGTTTCTTTTGTACAGACTGTAAAATTTTTCCTTTGTCAGAAGAGAGCCAATTGTTGAGCCATAGGTTTGTAAAATGAGACTTTACTGAAGCAAAAGCAATATCTGTTAAAATCATCAGTACCAGTTGCAGCAGACACAGCCCTGCAGTATATATTGACTACACCCCACCTCTGGCTACTAGCAACAGGCATCTATAATGAACACCAGGGGCGGATGCAAGGGGGGGATTAAGGGGATATATCCCCTCCCGAAATTTTGAGAAAAATACGAAACAAGAAACAAAAATAATATTAATTTTAATTCATACTGCTAATGGCTTCATTGCCAGATGCAAGGCACTAGACAACAACAATTCGTGAATGTACATAGGAATTAGAGGGTTTTCCACGTAAATTCTCTTTGCTAAAATGTTAAATTACAAGAACTTCAGGAAGACAAACACAGCATTCTTACTTCAAGAAGAGAGTCATGAAGAGTATTTTAGGCTCTTAATTTTCCTTCTCTTCTTAGACTATTTCATTAGTCAGCTCAAAGACAGGTTTTTAAATCATAAGGGAATCCTAAAGTCCATACAAACTTTTCTGCCTAAAAACATAGTGCGAGCATCAGATGAAGATTTAGAAACTGCTGTTGAGGCTATAGTAAATCAGTGGCCCAATGATGTTGATGCATCACCAGAGTCTTTCTCCAGTGAATTGAAGATGTGGAGAAGAAATTTCCTTGATCAGAAAAATCTTCGCCTAATACCTACTGATTTTATATCATCTTTGAACAGGTGCAATGAAATTATTTTTCCCTGCACTCTCAAGGCACTGAAACTTTTCTGCACATTGCCTGTAACTACAGCAACACCAGAACGGTCGTTCTCAACATTGCGGTATTTGAAGACTTACTTGAGGAGCACGATGGGAGCAGACAGATTAAATGCACTGGCCTTGATGTATATACATAAAAATGTAAAAGTAAAAGCTCATGAAGTACTGGATGAAATGTTTAAGAAGCCTCGTCACCTTCTTCTGTAAATGTCATTCTGTCATTGTTTTTGTACTGCAGTCATTATAAATGTTAAAATTAAAAAAATTATGGTTTATTTAACAACGCTCGCAATTGCCGAGGTTATATCAGCGTCGCCGGTGTGCCGGAATTTTTTCCCTCAGACTTCTTTTACATGCCAGTAAATCGACTGATATGAGGCCTGTCGCATTTAAACACACTTAAATAGGCTACCATCGAGCTGGGTTGGGGTAGAACCCGCAACTTCGAGCACAGAAGGCTATACAGACTACGCTATTCAGGCCAACTTGTAAATACGATGAAAGAGTAATGGAACGGAGAAAAATTCTCTCTTTCATCGTATGATGACGCAGAATATCTGAATGGAAATATCATATGTACTTCGGTACATTAAAATAATATATACAACTTGTAAATGTTTGTGACTCGGAAACAAATTGTGAGTATATAAACTTATTTCTCATTACTCCATTTTTACTATCTCCACAAATCCCTCCCTGAAAAAAAATCCTGCGTCCGCCCCTGATGAACACCAATCAAAATACCCCTCATTTCTCGTGAAAAACAACAACTGAATAGACTACAGTGGACTTTATGTTGTCACCAAACAGCTGGATACATTAAGAAGATTGATTGATATTGGTTCCACAATATTTGTCAGGATTCATTCTTTAAGAGCACTTTCAAGGGCACAACACTTTGGAAGGGCCATTGGAATTAATCCTGTGCTGCTTTGTCACCTTAGTGACATGAACTTAGGGTAGGAGGGTTTGGGAGCCGCCATTGGGTGAGGGTCATATGCGGCCGGTGGGTTGGTACATTCATCCTCATTCATCCCATAAATTCGGAGTGCACAATAGGCCTCAGTATGGCAGACGTGCATAGGATTGTCCCTAACTCGCCCCTAGCCATCGTTGCCTAACCTAAGTGCAGAACAGAACAGTTTAGAAAAGGTGAATATCAGACAATGTATTTACTTCTCAGCAAATAACAGAAAAAAGGCGAGAATACAATTTACAAATACATATATTGCTTCTATTGACGCTGAGAAGGCTTTTGTTAAAGTAATGGGAACATGCTATGAACTACACTGGACGAAGAACACTACCCTAAACAATCCAAGGGTATGATCGAAAAAGGGGATGAGTCAGATTTTTTGAGAAAAGGAGTTATTGACGATTTCATGCATTTCTAGGGTGTACTCACCGGCTAGTACAGAAATAACACGAGTCTCACTGTCCATTTTTAAGATAACAATACTTGCGACTTCATGATGTAGTAGTGAAGCGTGCTTCTCTATTTGGAAGCATAACAAGTTTTTATGCTTTACCAATAGTATGATATTCTGTGTGTTCAGTAGGCCTACTGGTGCAGCCACCAGTTGTATGGTTGAATTCATTCTGCTATTGAGACTGTATGTGAAGATATGGAAAAAGACCTAGTGAACTACGTCAGGTTTAACTTTGTCAAACAAAACTACTGAATTCCAGACTTACATGTCTACTTTCTAACCTACCATCCCATTGCTGTGCCCACGTTGAAAGGCATGCAAAAGTTGAACAAAATTGTTCCAGCTCTTTACCACCTAGTCTATGACTCTTGATCAGCAAGGTTGGTAAGCAGAACTCTGCATCGGAAGAATCAAAATAAAAAAAACAGTACAAGTCAGACGCAGATTGTTCGATAGGTACTGGTTTGGACAATGTGCAACATCCTAGAAGTTTGTAATAAAACAGACTGTTAAACTCATGTCGCATCTGGCGACACTGAAAGCACCGTCACAGTCAGGAGAATATGGCCGATTTTTTAATTCACGCACGACGAATTTGGTATAGCCTATAAGCAAACTACATATTTAGGGTGAGTTGGGTGGCATACAGCTCTTCCAGTGATCACATCCTACGCATTACAATTTTATCTAGTGCCAGGGACATAAGTAATCTTCACCACAACCTAACCTATCACTCATTCCACCTTACGAAAACTCGCCTTTTTTCTGTGATCAATAAGGTAACGTACGACAATTAGATGTATGTGCTGCCCCTTCCTACCGTCTTCATCTTCCATCTCGACGGAGCAATCCTGCCTGCCCATACCTGTACGCCAGCCACAGCAACTTTTTACCCTTATTTCGGTGCGAAATTGGTGTCGACACTCGATTTTTCTTTCGTTTACGGTACATATGACTCGACTAGAAGTCAAGTAGGTACGTATAAATATCTACATAACGTGGGAACGCAAATTTAGAGACATACCCCTATATTTCGAAAGTAAAAACCGTTGAATTTATAAGGGATTTTTTTCTTTTCGTGGATATTCAGTTGATACTAGGTTAAACGAGCATTGAGAGACTTCCGCCGATCTTGGAATAAACACCGACCCACTTAGGTTAATTTCAATTAAGAAACACGCCAAAAGAATTATCTTTGCACCAAAAAACGGATGCTCCCTGGACCAAATTATCGTATTTTATAATTATTTGAATGCAACAGAAGTCAGAAGTCTTGCTAAAAGTCCCTCAACGCTCGTTTCACCTTGATACTACATGCAAGGCATAACATTCCGAAAACCTAAACGAACCAAACCTAACCTATCACGAAGCAAGGTATAAACGATTACAAAGGGAACTAACTCAGCGCTAGTTTAACCTACACATATGCAATATTCTTTGCTGGAAATGTTTACATTCTATGTCCCATAATATGTATGAACTAACCTCTCCTCCTGCTGATGGGAGTTCTTCTCAGTGGGCTGTTTCTGGAAGTACGTAATAAACTTTTTCCTTCCGAACTCAAAGCTTCGTCCAATAGACGTACAGATTTTTCAAGATCATCTGTAGCTATGTTGGATATTGAACTCAATGAAAACTCCATTTGTTCAATAAGAAAGAATCTTAAATGTAAAATACAATACTGCTAAACATTAATACTGAAAACACGTTCTTTACGTTAATACAAAACAATCACACTTGCTTTTCATTACAAACAGCCAACAAACTACAAATAAACGCAACGGACACACAAACCACGCCGGTTGAATGGAATAAAAGACGAATGAAGATGTACATTCACAAATCCTTCTTTATCCAAGTTACTCCACGCTCAACGGTTCAGTATGCTCCCAACAACAAATCAGTTACAGAACACAGCTAACCAAACGAAATGTTTAAAATTGAGTCAACGCCATCTGTTCCAGATATGTAGACCTACATGTTGGAGCGGCAATAAAATTGAAAACGTCTTTGCGACAATAAACGACACTTTTTTTAATTGGTTATTTTACGACGTTTATCAACTGCTAAAGTTAGTTTAGTTTATTTAGCTAGTAGGCAAAGTGAGTGATGAAAAATAAAGAAGGTGAACTTGCGAAGTCTAAATGAGGCAATAGAGCAAGTGGACAACTTCAAATATTTGGGGTGTACTATAAGCAGTAACATGAGCTGCAGTCAGGAAGTCAAAAAGAGGATAACAATGGCCAAGGAAGCTTTTAATAGAAAAAAGAGCATCTTCTGCGGACCTCTGAGAAAATAACTAAGGAAGAGACTAGTGAAGTGCTTTGTATAGAGTGTGGCATTGTATGGGGCAGAAATATGGATATTACGACGGAGTGAAGAAAAGCGAATAGAAGCATTTAAAATGTGGATATGAAGAAGAATGGAACGTGTGAAGTGGATAGAGAGAGTAAGAAATGAATTTGTGTTGGAAAGAGTGGATGAAGAAATAATGATGCTGAAACTGATCAGGAAGAGGAAAAGGAATTTGTTGGGTCACAGGCTGAGAAGAAACTGCCTACTGAAGTATGCACTGGAAGGAATGGTGAACGGGAGAAGAGTTCGGGGTAGAAGAAGATATCAGATCATAGACGACATTAAGATATATGGATCATATGAGGAAACGAAGAGGAAGGCAGAAAATAGGAAAGATTGGAAAAAGCTGGGTTTGCAGTGAAAGACATGCCCTTGGGCAGAACACTAAATGAAATGAAAAGATGAAATCTCGACCAAATGTTCGTAGTATCGTTTATTTGTGTTTACTTTTCCTTACTACTAACTAATTTAGGGAGCGCCACAACCGTAGAAATTCAAGTAGCTGCAGAACTCTGGAGACTTATCTCAACGCCGAAAGCCTCAATACTTTTCGCCCATATTCGAGGCGATTTGCCTAAGAATTTATTCATTCATTCATTTCATTCATTCATTTTATTCCATAGATCTTACATGAGCAATGAAGCTTTAAGATGTGGAACATGTCAACATTTTACAATATTACAATTACAATTTTTACAAATTTTTATAGTTTTACAATTTAGTAATTTTCTACAATTTTTACAATTTTGTACAATTTTTTTTACATTTTTTTTACATTTTGGCGAGATGAGATGAGGTCCGAGGATTCGCCAAAATATTACCCGGCATTTGCCTTTTCGGTGGGGGAAACCTCGGAAAAACCCAACCAGGTAATCAAATCAAAAGGGTTGATGCCAAGGACTCGCCATAGACCATCCGGCTTCAGTCCCACGGCTGGGGAAAACCTCCGAAGAAACCAAAGTCCAAAGGGGGATCCAACCCAAGCCCGAACGCAGCTCCGGATCAGCAGCCCAGCGACTCTGTCGACTGAGCAACATCGATGGCTCTACTAAAAGTATACAATACATAGCCAATCAGATTATTAAATTTACAAACGCAAACGATCATTCATAAGTTGAGCTATATTATAATACAAAACAATTTAATTAAATTTAAGGCATAAACAATTTAGATTTGTACAGACTTACCTTCAGGTAAATCTTTGCGTGTAAGGGGCCCTTCACGGTTCGCAACTGAGATCTCGTACAAGTCTGTCACTATATAGTACTACGCAGCCTGAAAATGACGTGTAGTGTGCGCTGTCTACATTGGTGATATTCTGCCCCTACGTTTTCGAGAATGAGGAAGGACGAACAACAACGATAATATTAGTTAGGTATATGCCAACATGATAGACATTCCTCACATCAGAATAAATTAGCAAGATTCTTTATAGAGAAGCCATTTTGGTTCCAGCAAAACGGAGCTTCATCGCAAATATCGAGAATTTATAGTCAATTTGGAAGTGCGCCATCTTCTGCTTGGCCCTCCAGGTATCCTGACATAATTTTTTGTGATTGATTACTTCCTATGGGGGCACCTGAATAGCCATCCATTTGGAAATCAGTGTCATTCCTATAGATATGTTGGAATGTGTCATTGTCGATCTCCGTCGCAGACTGTCTTAGTGTGAACCTCGTTAAGATGGTTAACTGTAGGACATAATTTTCAAAACATGAACGTGACTTAGATTATTTCACACAATCTCCTGAGTCCTGACAGTATAGTATACTATACTATACTTCATACAGGATTATGATATAAGGCAGGAGTTCCCAACCGGTGTGTCGCGAAATTTTGAAATTGAAAAATAAATTTTATGTCATCCAGAAAATCTCTTTACAACGCATTTTTTTTTATTTACAACGAAGTCTTTGATATGGTACATTTTATTTTGAGACAGACTTTACCAATGAAACGTGAACACTTGCAAAAATCTCAGTTTAATTTTTTTGCCTGACGATAATTCGAATTAAAGTGAACACTGCAACAATGCTTAGTAAATTCGTTTACTTTTCCCACTTCGTAATAAACAGGGTTTAGAATCGTCAGAACATATCGGCTAGTTTCAGTAGCCTAGATGCGTGTGAGCAGGTGATAGTGCGATTATTTTATCACAATTGTTTTTGTTTTTTTTTTTTTTTTTTTTTTTTTATCATGGACAAATTTTTAATTCGAATAAGATACTCTGAATCAAGTTCTAGGTGGGATGACAGCGGTGCTAATTCAAATAATGTGAGTGAAAATTCCCTTCAGGATTCACAAAAACGTACTGCGTTTCGTAAATACAGTAATGAATATTAGAAATATGGTTTTATGTGCTTGGCGATGAATATAAACAAAATCCCGAGTGTCTTATATGCGGAAATGTTTTGTCAAATCAGTCGATGGTGCCGAATAAACAGCTAAATATATGAATCAACATTTTCTACCATGAAAATAGTGAAATCTAAATAAAGAAACATACTGTTGCATCTTGAAGATATATACGTGTTGGTCTGTCAACCATAAGGTCACGTATAGGGAAACTCTGTGCAAGATTATAAATTATGTTCTCTTGCTCTACAAATTGTCAAAGCCGGCTAATTATTAAATATAGCGCATTGATTAAGTTGTTATTTCTTGCTTTTATATATACGTACATAGATTTCTTGTGGCAATGTTAAATTCTTATGTCCTATACTCAGAAAAACATATGGAACGTTGGCGAGAACAGCTATAAATCTTGAAGACGGAACAGATCAAAGGATTCAATCCATGAAGCTTAATAATAATAATAATAATAATAATAATAATAATAATAATAATAATAATAATAATAATAATAATACGAGGATGTTATCGGAAAGTAACGCATAATAATTTTTTTCTGCGTTGGTATTGCGGCCGAGATGTTGACAGCTCACAGAGATATACGAGTAGTTTGAAGTTTTCACTACAGACACAATTTGTTTTGCATGTGCAGTTCTAGCGAGAGAAGCGTGAACTACGCAACAAAGATGGCGCGCATGTTACTGTCGTCAACTTGTGAAAAGCAGCGAAGTGTTGTGCGAGCTAAAGAACATAACCCGAGTGAAATTCACAGGGACATATTGTGTGGCGTGTACGGGGAAGACTGTATGGATCATAGCAACATCTCCAGGTGGTGCACATTCTTCGCTGCAACCCAGCGGAATGTCACAGGCATTGAGGTGGCAATTATGAACAACCGGCGGATCCAACTGTGAACCTTATCTCAGTAGTTCAACATTTCATACGGTGCTGTGTACGATATCGTGCATGACACATTGAAATTTGATAAAGTTGGTGCCCACTGTGTGCCTAAGAATCTGACAGACAACCACAAGGGCCAGCGAATGATGACATGCTTGGACTACTTAAGGCGTTACGCTGTAGAAGGGCATGACTTTCTGAAAGGAATTGTCACTGGCGATGTGTCCTGGGCGTACCACTACACGCCCGAAATAAAGCAGGTCTCTATGGAGTGGAAACATACTGCTTCCTCAGTAAATAAAATAATTCAAAGTGACGCAATATGCTAAGAAAGTGCTTGTGACAAAGTTCTGGGATATGCATGGTGTTTTTTGTTGGTGGACTTTGCTAAACACGAGACCACTATAAATGCTGAAGCCTACATTCAAACTTTGGTAAAGTTGCGTCTTATTCTTCGTGACAAACGCCGTAACATTAATGCTGACGATGTCAAACTTCATGACAATGCTCGCCCGCATGTTGCGGCTTCTGTTCGTGAGAAAATCAACACATTTGGGTGGGAGGTGCTCCAGCATTCACTACACAGTCCAGACCTTGCACCGTCGGACTTTCATTTGTGTGGTCCCATCACAGTCTAGTATATGTATACAGTCACGAAGCTTGAGTTTATGTGGGTACTAGGAACAATAGACTGTGCAGGTACTATTTCGCATTGTCTGTAATGAAGCGATAGTAGCGATTCTAGTGGTTAGCAACTATCTATGGACGCATATTTACTACGTATTGATCTTCGTGACTGCATATACAGATGCCTCAAACCAGCAAGCTGTCTCGTTCGCGCAGGCGCATAGAGCACTTCTCCCCTACCACTGTCCGCCTACTGCTGTGCACTGTGGACTAGAACGGTACAGCTCAGTTCTAATAACAGTTGAGAAGGCTGCATAGGGAGGGTACATCTTGAATACATTGTCAAGAGGTAACTTTTTAGATAATATCACTATACCTGGGGATCGGAGCCTAGGTGGGCCCTCTCCGTTAGCTCTACTACTTCCCCTCTCCAGGCAGCTTCCTAGTTTGAGACATCTGTACTAGACTGTGGTCCCATGAAGAAATTCCTGGCCGACCATCACTTTGCGACCGATGCAGAAGTGCAACCAACTGTCCGCAGATGACTGTACTTCAACCGAACGGACTTCTATGAACAGGGTATACTGAAACTGGTACCACGATGGGAGAAATGTGTTGAGAAACTTGGTGCCGTCCACACCTGTGGAGTAACGGTCAGCGCGTCTGGCCGCGAAACCAGGTGGCCCGGGTTCGAATCCCGGTCGGGGTAAGCTATCTGGTTGAGGTTTTTTCCGGGGTTTTCCCTCAACCCAATACGAGCAAATGCTGGGTAACTTTCGGTGCTGGACCCCGGACCCATTTCACCGGCATTATTACCTTCATTTCATTCAGAAGCTAAATAACCCAGATGTTGATGCAGCGTCGTAAAATAACCCAATAAAAAAAACTTGGTGCCTATGTAGAAAAGTAGCTAAAAGATGTGAGTTCATTTGTTTATTTTTTGTTTTTGTTTAACTGTTAAACTTTTTTTTTTAATTATTGTGCTTTACTTTCCGATCCACCCTCTTAACAACAACAAATATACCCATAATTGTTACATTTATTCTTTATAGTTATTTAGTCCATAAAAGTACAGGTAACTTTATTCAGTGGCTTTAATGATGACGCAACAAAAGGCTGTATATTTTAAACATGGAATAAAAAAAGAACGTTAGGAATAGCAACTGAAATAGAAGTAGGCCTACCATATTACTTATTATAGCTGAACAGTTCCTTAGACAACATAATTATTATACTGATTGTACTGGAATTACTTTATGCAATTTTGTTTACAGTTTTCATTTATGTTTAATGAATTAGTGTCTTACAAAAAAGAATAGGCGGCAATGCATCACATCCGTATGAACGAATCTGGATTGTTTTATATTGACGAATCATATTATAATAATAACAATTCAATGAACTCCGATTCAAAGGAAGATCGCGAATATTTAGATCTGGATAAACTGAAGAGAGAACAGGTTAGCAACAAGTGTAAATAAGTATTTATATTGCTTTTTGTGTAAGATATATGTGTTAATTTAGTTTAAAACTATTTATAACTAGGGATGATACTGTCGGAATATATTGTTATGAATCCGAATTCATATTAATGCAATAATTATGACATTAACTTGTTAGAATATAGCCTATTTCTATACGATATATTTTCCATAAATGATGTAAAAGAACATTATTGCACTATACTCTTTATCTTCATTGGAATCATTTTAAGCTAATGTACTCTTACTGTAACAATTGCATTCATTGTGAATTAGGACAGGAACCCATTTCGTAACATAACCTAGAAAATGACACGGAACAGCTGCAATGAATCACAATAATATGTACTTACGCCGTTTTATCACAAATTTGGGTCACGTAAAATACTAATTTTTACTCAATTTGTATTTTATTTTTAGTTCGAGCAAAGTACAATGGAGTAAAAATGAGTAGGCCCATTTTTACGTAGAGCTCACAGGAGCTATTCCTTTTCATTTTCTATATAGCCTAAGTTATCCGTGTGATTTTACAAAGTACCACGAAATGGCATTACTATGCTTATCAAGTTATCATATTTAAGCCAGTCGTGCGACTGATTTATTAGTGGTAGACTACATACTGCCATTATTATTGAATGAGAAAATATTTTGTTACATGTTTTAACACGTAATATTTCACCATTCTTAATTATTGTACTTCATCTGTTTGTTACATTTCAGGTTCAGTTTTCATGGCAGAACAAAGAAAAGGTATTCGCTTATGACACAAACGTTCCTAACAGTGATCGCTATGGATTCAACTTACTTAGGTATTGTAGCTAAAATTGCTATTATATTTTAGTATCTAAATATCTGGAAGCATAAAACTAGAACATCTACACAAACTTGAGAAATCTTCCTAGACTTTTATATTTCACCTAAATCCGAACATAGTTTGTCAATCCATGGGTGCTGGCACATGATCTCGAGCGGAGTATAGATGAATCTTTGAAATCTTATGTTTGCAAACTGAAAGTACGTGTAATGAATACTTACCTACTTTTTGTTTTCTAAATTTCGGATACCTTTCATCTGGATATTTATGTTTATTATTGCTGAGGTCAAATATTTTATTTTTACAACATTTCAAAGGGGAAAAAAAGTACTATTTTACATAGCAACAATTTATTAGATTTTATTATGAGGCTAACATAAAATTATGAGGTATCCTCCGGGAACTCCGGTTTCCCTGTGGTATCCCAATAAATCCCCGTCTCATCGCGGATGTAGAGTAGACCAGCCTCCAATGGCGCACCCGGAGCAACGACTCTGTCGGTAAATTGGGTGATTGAAGAGCATTCAAGTACTCGCTATTGGTATAATAATAATAATAATAATAATAATAATAATAATAATAATAATAATAATACCGGTACTACTACTACTACTACTACTACTACTACTACTACTACTACTACTACTACTACTACTACTACTACATCATGTTCGATCCTTAATTGCAACTGCTTTAAGAAAAAAGTTTTGGACAGTAGAAGAGGAAGTTTTTTGCCTTGCTACTAATGGCTCCTCTAGACGTATTGACATCATAGCGTATTCCCAGACTACCAAGAAAGGATATATAATTGATCCTACCATAAGGATTGAAACGGGGAGTAGCCAGCCGGAGGATGTCAATCAAGAAAAGATCAACATTTATCTGCCAACAGTTGATTACTTCAAAGCAAAATACCAGCTTGAAGACATTGAGGTGATTGGTCTTCTTATTGGAGCTCGTGGTGTGATTCCCAAGTTCTTTGAACGCTTCAGGAAGACTTTTGAATTACCACAAACACTTACTGCTGACATCATAACTTCAGTTTTGAAACGCTCTTGCCAAATTCTGAGTCATCATATTCACTCTGTTTAATTTTTTTATTCACTTTCTATTCATATATGTTTATTTTAATTTTCTTTCTACAAAATTTATGTAAACATTTAATATTGCAAAATTCATGTAGGAGAGTATACTGAGTCCTTCTGGGCTACCTCCAATGGGAGACAGTTATTACCTTACCTAATAATAATAATGATAATAATAATAATAATAATAATAATAATAATAATAATAATAATAATAATAATACCGTAAACTGGGGTTACTTTGAACACAGAGGAAACTTTGACCATTTTTTCAGAAAATCATATTTAGGTTTCTACATGCTGCACTTGTTATAGATGGACGTAAATTTGGTATGAGAATGGTTTTACGATAATTTACCACCATCTATAACAAATGTAGCATGTAGAAACCTAAATATGATTTTCTGAAAAAATGGTCAAAGATTCTTCTGTGTTCAAAGTAACCCCATTTTACGGTACTACTACTACTGCTACTACTACTACTACTATTACTACTACTACTACTAGTAATAATAATAATAATAATAATAATAATAATAATAATAGTCCACACCTGTGGAGTAACGGTCAGCACTTCTGGCCGCGAAACCAGGTGGCCCGGGTTCGAATCCGGTCGGGGCAAGTTACCTGGTTGAGGTTTTTTCCGGGGTTTTCCCTCAACCCAATACGAGTAAATGCTGGGTAACTTTCGGTGCTGGACCTCGGACTCATTTCACCGGCATTATCACCTTCATTTCATTCAGAAGCTAAATAACCTAGATGTTGATACAGCGTCGTAAAATAACCCAATAAAATAAAAAATAAATAATAATAATAATAATAATAATAATAATAATAATAATAATAATAATCCATGTATTGTGCAGTGGCGTAGCCTATTTATTTTGGGTGGTGAGCCAGATATACAGGGTTTAGAAAGTACCTGACCCATCTCCTGTCAATGCCGCTGCCGTCAACTCTCTTGAAACTCATTCTTGGAAGTCTTATTTAATAACATGCAAAATTATGATAAACAATCATGCAAGGTGTATCTATACAAACGCTTCATAAGGTGAACTGGAGCTGTCGAGATTTTCTAGCAACGAATCTGTCGATCGCTGATGATCGGTCCTTCAACAAATCCCAACTTTTCTCCCTCTCAATGGATAGAATTACTAGATTACAAAGCTTTGTGCTTGACATGATTGTCAAATTTTTCGTTTCAGAGCTTTGAAAAGTTTTATGTCATTGCCTTAATGAAGGACGAACATTTACTAATATCCATTTTTGGAGACTGAGGTGCTTCCAATAATGAATTTGCATCAGCAAGAATATCGTCTAAACATACTGTAGCAAATAAAATAAGATGCCAAATTTTTCTAGCTGATGTAACAATTCAGTAGCCTCCATGGCTTCCTTCTTTTTATCGCTGCCAGACAATTTGTTAGGCCCAATCAAACACAGTTAAATTGGCTCTTGAAGAAATGAACCCATTTTTTACTTCTTACCTTAATGCTATCGACTGTAACAATTGCTCTGGTTCATGGTTAGTTTTAATGTTGAGTGTTTTCCGTAAAAAAGCAAAACTGCGCATATTTTTTGGGTGGGCCTGGGCCACTCGCTGGCTACGCCACCGGCATGCTGACCCCAGTGCAAAAGAAATTTAGAAAATAAAATTAATTACCGGTACAGAATATTGTAACTTAAACTTATATTTCATTGTTAAATGATTTATTCACATTGAACATTCATGGTACCATATATACGTAATAACTCCGGACATTTTTATAATGACCATTTAATGACTGTGAACATTTTTGATACTGGACATTTAATGACAGTGGGCATTTATGATAATGGCCATTTAATGACTGTGGACATATTCTATACTGGACATTTGATGACGGGAGGCATTTTTCGTACTGGGAATTGATGATAACGGACATTTTTGTAGTAGACATTTCGCAGTGGACTAATTGACTGATAATGCCAGTAATGGAAACATTGTACTTACCAGTGATGTTATGAAATGTATAATAACGAAGAATCACTCAGCTGCTAAAGATTTTTTGTCAGGTATTACACAACTCTGAGTTATAGACTATAAAAACTGTCTTCTGATTGAGGTTCTGGCTGATGTGTATATATACAGGGACATCATTTTATTTTTACTAACATTTTTAATATTAACCTGTCTATACCTTTAGAGAACCGGAAACACCGCTTGCTCCCCCCTCCAAGACTGGAGTTCGATGATACTGGCGTAAAACACAAATCACTCTACTAGGTATAGGAAGGAAGAAAAGTAGTTCATCCATTTACGTAAACTAGGAAATATCGCGATTTTGAGTTTGATAATTTTCATTAGGTTTTTATTTAATCAAAGTACAGTACTGTATTAAGAATAAGTGTTTTTACTCACGAAGTGAGTTATCCATGCGAATGTATTCATTATGCAATGTATATTATACTGTCTACAGCACATTAGCGTACAATATAGAGAAAGAAGTTAAATTGAAAAATAATCATAATATGAATATTTAAACACAATTTTGAAAATGGTGGCCGTTCATTTCGATACAGGCTTCAGTTCTTTTGTGCATATTATCACACTATAGACTATTGCATCTAATTCCAATTGCGAGTTTCGTCCTTCGTACTAGTAACTCATGTTGAAATAATTCTGTACCTACTCTACGTACTGTAAATTCAATCTTCACTTCTGCCCGACCCGAAAATATAAAATTACTCAGACATGCTATCTACTGTCCGTCCAAGTGGTTATGCCGCAGGATTGTAGAAAGGGAGGAAATCACGTGACAGTTAATTACTTAACGAGGCCCTTTTATTTAAGTTAAATTAAACAGCTGTATAATATTACGTAAACTTCCAATTCCTAAGGTAAATTAATGTTTTCAGAAAAGAGCTAAGACAGCCCAGCTATTACAGAGGGGCGATCAGAAGCAGGTGGGGGAAACCGGGATGTGACGTAGGCAAACGGACAGTACCTGTGCGAAAATATGATTCAATATTGAAAGCTCTTTCGTCACTGGAAAACGCGAAGATATTTCTGGAACGTACTATACTCAGTAACTCAGTACTGCTTACTATCTGCGGTCTTGGTTCTGTGTGGAGTTGGAACTTCCTTAGTAGAAGGGGTGGGAGTGAAGTACATTAAAAAACTCAGGTACAATAAAAATTGAAGTAAAAATAAAATGATGTCCCTGTATTATCGGACAGTACATCTCACTTGACGATATGTGTCAGAGGAAGAACAATTGTTTGTATGCATCTGAATTCTGATTAGTGGAATATGTAGCTAATCGGCGATGTATGCATTGGAGGAGGAAAGGAACTAGCCACTCTACCCCATTATCTCCTGGTCTAGTTGCCTCATGAGTGATGCCTTATTGGTGTTACCCTAGATCATATATATATATATATATATATATATATATATATATATATATATATGTTTCCGGGCCGGTGTTACAAACTTTCAGGGATGATGGGGAAGGGCACATGTATCAATTTGAGATAAGGAACCCTGATCCGGAAATGACTGAGTCGAAAGTTATAAGCAAAAACCTGTCTTGGCAGTTGACTAAATAACATCCAGTACCCTTATCCCTACAAGAGCGGCTGTTTTCACCACTGCCTCCATCCACCAGGGTCGCAGATTTCAGTCATGTACAACATGTAGCCTATCATTTACGGCAGTGATGTCAAAGCAAAGGCATTTTTCTGACCTTGACGTCGTGCGCGGGCATCAAGCGCTAAGTTTGGAAAGAGGAGGGGTTGTGTGTATGAATAAGCACCCTGTTGGATTAAGAAAACAGTGGTGCACAAACTCCAAACGGAATGTGAAATTTTATGTCGTTATTTTTATATGGCTTTTTTTCTGTTTGATATTATCTATATTGTCTGTAAAACAAAATACTAACACCAATTTCTTAATATTGCAGTTGTGTTTTAAATGTTAATAACATAATAAAAAGTTAAGAAGGAATATTCACATAAATTCCTGGATGAAACACATCATTCATAAAGAAAGTGATGTCCCCCCCCCCAAAAAAAAAGAGATTGAGTATGACATGATAAGTTGGAATTGATATTGATGGTATCTTTAGCCTTATAAAAGTAATCAATAAACTAATCAAAACAATATTACAGTAAAAGCAAAGTTACCTAGGTGCTGTATATGTTTTAAGTGTAACTAATATTCCATAACAAAACTCTTATCGCATTATCCTTTTAAGGTGATATTTGTGAGCAACTTCCTATCATCAGAATATTAAATTGTTTTCTCGAAATCTGCTGAAGCTATAGAGCTGACATTTTTACAACACATGGGCACATATCTTTTGCTTATGATGTAACAGTAGTTGCTTTGTTAATTCATTTCCTTACAAACAATTTCCATGCGAATATTTTCAAAATTTTCAATACACTATCTTCAGTAATACGTATATACGGTAATTATATTAGATTTACGAAAACATTCTGTAAGGCTACTAAATAAATAGGCCTATACCTGAAAATTTCACTTTTCTATACGAAAAGTTGAGAAAATATTTCTTTTGAATAAAAAAATCAAACTTGTGAAAAATGAGCATTAAAATTAAAACTTACATTCTTATAATGCACTTATACTTCTCAGGCAAATCTAAAAATTAACATGGATACAGTTTTAATAAGTTTTCTTCCCTTTATCTATTGAATCAGTTCTGACCATCCTTGAATATAGCTCGATCAAGCGGCATATACTACCTCTTTCGTCTGTCTCTTTCCTTTCCGCTGTAAAGCGCTCAGGCTCTCCTGGGCTCTAAAGCGCGCGCTTGCTCCTGTAGGCATCAATTGATATGCCTGATCTAGGGTGTTACTTATGAGGTTGAAATCTGTCTTCGGACAGTTGACTAAACAACAACATCAAGTACCCTTATCCCTACAAGAGCGGCTGTTCTCACCACTGCCTCCATCCACCAGGGTTGCAGATTTCAGTCATGTACGACATGTAGCCTATCATTTACAGTGAAAATGACATCGTTAATTTTTATGTTGCAGTGACAGTCAACAGCTTTGCAGGTACAAATCCCTGCCTCCAACATCTATAATCAATTATCAAATGTGGAAGTCTGAGAACAACCATACTCAAAACATGCCATTAACCAATGACACACAATTAAATGATACAACGGCATATAGTGAATGCAGTTCACTTATTTATGACGCAACATCCGATCATTTGCGAAGTTCTAACGAAGGGTTTGAATGGAAGTCAACCAAATCAAAAGGCTTGGAGCAAAACATGCAGTGTTACACGTCACGAGCAGAAAGACAGAACAACGTCAGCAAGTACATAACAGAAGCCACAAAGCCAGAAGAAGGAATTCTTACAGAAGGCAAGAAATCATACAAGATTCTCTCAACCAACAGACCTGAACCCAAACGAACTACATTTCACTCTGGGAGAAAGAATCGCTTTGAGAACAATGTTCATAACCAACATGATAAAAAATTAAAAACGAAAAGAATTGGATATTTTTGTGAAGCAGGAGATGCCACTTCTGACTCAGAAAATACAGGAAAAACACACTACGTAGTGCCAAGAAATGACTTGACTGAGACTCGCAGGAAAGGAAGATCAAATGTGGTTAAGTATGGTTGTCAGAGTAACATTTTTTCCTTCCTATAGCTGAAATTTAATATATAGAATCTGTTTACTTGAATTAAGTAGGGCACAGTTGCCGTTCGTGGTTTTAAAATTGGGGAAGATTGTAAATGGACACATAATTATCATTATCTGTAAATTGTCCAGTGTCTTGGGGGTTATATATTCATTTATTAGTTCACTCGCGTATTTATATTTTTGTAAGTACGTTTAGATAGACCACTGATGTTATTTAATTGTAATTTGAGCACTGGCCACACCTTAATTTAGTGGTTTCCCATTGATTATAGATTTATTATAGATTTAGTAATTTGTCATACAGAATATGTAATATTGACAATTAATATTTGAGGAGAAAAATTCGCTCCGGCGCCGGGCATCGAACCCGGGTCCTTGGTTCTACGTACCAAGCGCTCTGACCACTGAGCTACGCCGAATTCAATCCACAGTACCGGACTGAATCCTCCTCCTTCAATGTTTCCCTTTGTGGCCTGACTCCAAGTTAGGCATATATACGTTGTTGTTTTCTAATGCCAGGCATTTGACAATAAAGTCATTTGACCTCTTGCACTCCAATATTTTTCAAAGATATTATCATGACTAGCCACTGAAGCACAGATTTTGAGGTGTTCCGAATCCATTTCTTGGTTTGAGTTGCACAATGGGCAGTTAGGGGACTGATATATTCCAATTCTATGCAGGTGTTTGGCCAAACAATCATGGCCTGTTGCCAATCTAAATGCAGCTACAGACGATTTTCGTGGTAAATCGGGAATTAACTGTGGATTTTGATGCAGAGAGTTCCATTTTTTCCCTTGGGATTGAGTTATCAAAGGCATATATACGTCAACATATATGCCTAACTTGACCAGACTCATGGTCTAGTGGTCAGAGCTTCTGGCTATAGTTCATGAGGTCCCGGGTTCGATTCCCGGTTAGAGCACAGGAAGTTTTCCTTAAAGGGGATTATTCCTGTATTCGTCCATGGTCTGGAATTTAGGTTAAGTTTAGATTTAAGACATCTCCTGGCACCACATTATCATAATCATCCTATCACATCATCGGGGTAATGTAACTCCGCCTTCCAGGCGCCCCAACCTCAGAAGTGGGTTACAATTAAGCCACGGCCAGGAGAGAAGACCAGAAATGTCGAAAAGACAACCTGGTGGCATTGGATTTAAAAATGCCCAACTTGGAGTCAGGTCACAAAGCAAAACATTGAAGGAGGAGGATTCAGTCCGGTACTGTGGATTGAATTCGGCGTAGCTCTGTGATCAGAGCGCTTGGTACGTAGAACCAAGGAGCCGGATTCGATCCCCGGCGCCGGAGCGAATTTTTCTCCTCAAATATTAAATATTAAATAGCTAAAAAATGCGGATCCCCTGTTTTCAAAAACCAAGCGAGGCTTTTGAAAGTTTTTATATATGCATGATAATTATTATTAGAGGCTGGACAAAATATATCCCGTTGCTTGCAATGTATGTGCGTTGCGAGCATAGCTTGTTTGGGAAGAGTGTTGGAGGACGCAATCCAGGTAAACTGGAACTGTGAGCAATATGGACAGGGGTGTGTAAGTAGCTAAATATCGTACATTTAGAGTACAAGTATTAACTAGTGATGTGAAACAAAATTTATAATATAGAATATAGTAAATAATAATGTAGTTTACATTGTAATAAAGTCCGCCGAGTTAGCTCTGTGGTAGCGCGTCTGCCTCCAGATTAGCCGGCCCGAGTTAGATTCCCGACGGAGTCAGAAATTTTCATGTAAAATTCCCAAATTTCTCCGCAGTGCATATGAAGAGAAGGCATATGTCACTGTTGATAGTGACTCGTCCGTCGGATGGGGACGTTAAACCTGGCAGCCCCCTTGGTACTATTCGACAGGAGTAGGCTACGTGCCGGCACCAGGTATCCCCTTCTCCCTTTCTTACCTTCATCATTATCCTCACCCATTCCCTACACTACATTTACACATACACTCACCCTAGTACATGACATAACTCTTGACAGATACACATCATTCACAACGTGGCCCGCCGAAGTGGTATGCAACTTGAAAATGGGTCACAGTCCTGCCATCTATCTGCTTCGACAAATTGGAAGGGCTGTTGGAATGGATCCTGTGCTGCTTGGTCACCTTGACGGAGAGCGGAGGAGGGTAGGAGGCCCCCATTGGGTGAGCGAGGAGGGGTCACATGCGGCCGGTGAGCTGGTATACTCTCATCTTCATTCATCCCATAACATTCGGGTTGCACAATAGGCTTCAATATGACCGACGTGCAAAGGGTCGTCCTAACTCGCTCGTAGCCACCGTGATCTAACCTAACCCTAACCCTATTATATGTTTATACAGAGTTTTTCCTTTAGAATCGCCTCTACTATGACTCCTCAACGTATACTCTTTCTTCTGCATCACCCTGTATGTCCTGCATCTAAACCTAAATATAACAGGAGAAATTAATTTTTATAGAACAAGTTTTAAAAATTATTATTTTGTTCGCGGTGCCCCAGTAACTGCTTTTCGGAACCCCAGAGAACCGCCATCCCCCGGTTGAGAATCATTGTAGAATGTAGAGACTAAATACTGAAAAGATGTATTATGAAGTGAGGTAAATTTGATAATATAGAAGTCCACACGGGCAAATCGCAATATAGCGAACGTAGAAGCTCCGCCCACGATCCCTTTCACTTTTCCCCTACTAGCTCATCAGACACACTACGTGATAGGCGAGTGTTGTGTCGAATGTACATTTCATGTGGATGGGGATAACTTCCCCTACTGACGTTCGCTATATTGCGATTTATCCGTCCACACCTGTGGAGTAACGGTCAGCGCGTCTGGCCGCGAAACCAGGTGACCCGGGTTCGAATCCCGGTCGGGACAAGTTACCTGGTTGAGGTTTTTTCCGGGGTTTTCCCTCAACCCAATACGAGCAAATGCTGGGTAACTTTCGGTGCTGGACCCCGGACTCATTTCACCGGCATTATCACTCCTTCATATCATTCAGACGCTAAATAACCTGGAATGTTGAAACAGCGTCGTAAAATAACCCAATAAAATAAAAAAAATAAATAATATAGGAGAAGAGGGCTCCAAGCTACTGTGACTTCAGATACTAAATAGGAAATTAGAACGCTACAATGAAAACATCGTTTATTCATATCCTAAGAAGTTTTAAATTCAAAATTTGAATCAACGGATTTGGCTTATAACGACTACCTGGTATTGAAAGATATTGGCTGTAGTGTCATAAAGATGTTTTCAGTGCAAGTGAATTTCAACTTTAATGATGAAACGGTAATCTATTTTAGTATCTACTGTAACTGTTAATGGGTTTCATAAACAATGTTTTGTGGTTTACTGATTACAATGAATGAAGCAAAACTCTTTCCCAATAATTACAATAATGGTATTAATAAGCGTTAACATTACTATGGAAATCTTTCACTAATACGTTCTTTCTCTTCCTGCAGGCCTTTATGAAAATTCTGTTACATGAAGAAAACAAGGTTCACCCAAATACGTATCAGGAAAATGTCGTTAAACGCTACCAAGTGCTATTGCCATCTCTGACACAGTTACAGGAACGGAAAATTAAGCAGGTGAATGTAAAAATTATACATTTGGCAGGGTAGAAAGCAACACACACAATAGTGCGATGTCTCGGATAGAGTGACCGTAATTCGTTTGAATGAAAGTGGGACAATAATCACTCACTTTCTTTAGGGAAAAAGTGAGTTACCATGTTTTTCTAAAATCTAATATTTATTTGGTTTAAATTTATATAAGACGTATACACATACCAAATGAAACATAAATAACAGTAAAAGAAGGAACAAATGTTAATAATTTCTACTTGTCTTGTTAAAAATTCTGATACAATATTAATTGAAATTACATTTCTTTGTATGAATTGAAAATTCCTATTGTTATTTGTATGTATGTATGTATTTATTTACACTGCAAGTGGGCAAGCACCCGGTGGCAGTGGTATATACAATATTAACAATACACAGTTAAAATGATCAGCAATACACAATAAAATTTACAATACATAATACAATTTACAACACATATACAATTTTATACACAATACAATAAGAATACACAATACAATTTAACACAATAATAATAAAACATAAAATAAAACACCTAATTTTACAACACAACCTTTCATCATCTGTCAAAATTTCAAACAGATTTTTCTTGTTGATCCGATCAAATTCTTTCTTGTAACCCACAAATGCTATATGAGTTTCTTTGTAGATTACAAAAAAGCATTTGATGGGATCAATAGGAATAGATGAATACCCGTCATTCCCCACAGGAACAACAGCTGGAATACGCGATTTCACAGCCATCCAAACGAGTCATACTGAGTCGTGGTAAGATGGGAGTAACTGGGGCCGAAACATCTCCAACACTGACAAGTTCACGAAAGCTGCAATTTCGATGCCAAGTTTGTGGAGAGCGTCTGGCTACTAGAAATTCACTCTCTACGCATATCAAGAGTCACAGAAGACCGTACTGCAGGTGAGTTATTTTAATGATTTTAGTTCTAGTTTTCATTCGGGCTAAAACAATCGAATGAAACTACTTATGCCATAAAAAAATCATTTAAAATTACGTTCTTTTCCCAACTGACGATGAAGATTCAGTGCATGTGAAGAGGAGATAATATTATTCTCTCTGCTATATAAAAACACTTAATAGGGGTAACATAGTTCTTCAAAAATACGAACAGCAATAGTTTCCATCCAGGTATTTAAAGTGTAAATAGGATAAATGTTAAGTTTATTTCGAATTTTCAGTGCAGATTTTCTTCGACCATATCCTGTTCGTATGATAAAAGATAAATTTTATAATACTTTTAATACTTGTGGAATCCTGGGAAACGAGAATGCGGATGCTTTAGCAAAGAAGGGCAGCACTGCTACTTACAGACCTGTTACTAAATCTACGTTTTACTCTGTGAAAAGATTTATTAAATCTACATACTTAGACTTTAACAAACAAAATTTGATAACACAATCTCAAGGGAAAAAATAGAACTCTCTGCATCAAAATCCACAGTTAATTCCCGATTTACCACGAAAATCGTCTGTAGCTGCATTTAGATTGGCAACAGGCCATGATTGTTTGGCCAAACACCTGCATAGAATTGGAATATATCAGTCCCCTAACTGCCCATTGTGCAACTCAAACCAAGAAATGGATTCGGAACACCTCAAAATCTGTGCTTCAGTGGCTGGCCATGATAATATCTTTGAAAAATATTGGAGTGCAGCTGGCCTTCTATGCCCAAGGTTGCGGGTTCGATCCCGGGCCAGGTCGATGGCATTTAAGTGTGCTTAAATGCGACAGGCTCATGTCAGTAGATTTACTGGCATGTAAAAGAACTCCTGCGGGACAAAATTCCGGCTCATCCGGCGACGCTGATATAACCTCTGCAGTTGCGAGCGTCGTTAAATAAAACATAACATTTTATTGGAGTGCAAGAGGTCAAATGACTTTATTGTCAAACGCCTGGCATTAGAAAACAACAACAACATAATACTTTTAATCTCAAATGTTCGGTATTAATTGGTATTCTTTACATAACGCCGAGGTTATCTTCTCCTAGTTATATCATGTCTGAAAGAAGTACCATGCGAGTGAATTATCTCTCGTTCACGAAAACGGCAACTTGACCCTCAGCCGATGCGTTCCTTGGCACTTATTACAATAAGAGCGTGTTATTGCTGATTGGACAAACCACAAACTATTAATGTAAATATTATTATTAATATAAGTACTGGTAGTTAAAACCTCATTTACCTAACCCTATTAAGAAGATGGTACCGTCTTTCTCCAAACATATGTGGCACTTGCTTAAGATATGACACCGCTCACTGCAGTTCTGTTTCAGAAATGGCGGTGATATTTTCACGGATTTTATGCAGTTCGTGTTTTCAAGTTTCCCAGAGGTAAAAGTCACAGAGGTTAAGTCAGGGGATTGAGGAGGCCTACATTCCTACTGACATTCCATATTCAACTTTATCTTTTTCAACAGTTAAAAGATTAACCAACTCTAAATATGAAGATATAATATCCTATCATTTCCACGAAATTTCAAATAATATGAGATAGGAGTATCTCAGTGTACAACAAAATATAATTCCTGAGTATCCAAGGTAAAGTGCAGTCCTGTCGACTACACACGGGGCATGACTGTTTATCAAAATACTTGAACAATATTGAAATTATTTCTTCACCACTTTGTCCATTGTGGAGTCTTCAGGAAGAAATGGATCAGAATCATCTTCAGGGATGTCCAGTTCTTTCCTCTAAACCCACTGTGTGAGAAATATTGGAGAGCAAGAGAGTTAATGTCTTTATTGTTAAGAACTCAGCATTAGTTAACAACAATTCCATATTTATGTACTATGTAAAATTCGTCCATAAAAGAGAGCTGTATGTGCTGTTGCAGGATACTATCAACACAAGTAAAACGCGTAACTATGCTTCCATTCAGTTAATTCACATAAAAAGAACTAAGCAAAAATATTTCCACGTACTTACTTTGGTTAACCATTAGTGAAAATATTTACTGATCTCCTGTAATGCTATTTTACGGGATTTTTTGCCTCTTTCTTGCGTACTAGTTACCAAATATTATACACTATGCTATTAATCTAAATAATTAAACGAGAAAGTTCACACCTGTGGAGTAACGATCAGCGCGTCTGGCCGCGATACCAGGTGGCCCGGGTTCGAATCCCGGGGCAAGTTACCTGGTTGAGGTTTTTTCCGGGGATTCCCTGAACCCAATACGAGCAAATGCTGACTTTCGGTGTTGGACCCCGGACTCATTTCACCGGCATTATCACCTTCATTTCATTCAGACGCTAAATAACCTAGATGTTGTTACAGCGTCATAAAATAACCCCATCCAAAAAAAAAAAAAAAAACGAGAAAGGGCATCTAATACTGCAAACAAGAAATACAGAAAAAGACTGTAATCGACACATCTAGTAACTTATCAATAACTAATTTCATTAGACAAAAATTACCTTAATTTTGAATTTCGATAGCGTCCGGCAATCCCTGATGTCACTGGGTAGAGAATTCCATAGACGAGGTAATGATACTGTATAGGAAGATGAATATAATGACGTTTGTGATGAGGGATAGAAAGAAGTGCTTGACTCTGCATACTGTTGTGAGAAACTGAAAACGTGTCTAGTAAGCGGGAGTAGAGGTAAGCAAGACTTTAAATAGCAGTGTCAGTGAATGCATGATTCTTCGTTCCTTCAGGCGAACCCATGCTATAAGCTCGAGGGATGGTGTTACATGATCAAATTTGCGCGTGTTGCAGATGAATCTTATTCACATATTATGAGCACGCTACAATCTCTCAGCTAGGTTATGGTTACATTTGTCAGTAAGGAATTACAATAATCAAAATGAGGCATCACAAACGTCCGAATAAGAATCTTCTTTAGGGTAAATGGTAGGAATGTTCTCATGTGGTTTAAAGAATGGAACAACGAGAATATTTTCTTTCATATGTATGTTATCTAATATCTGACTATTCCAATTTAGGTCATCTATACTAATAATAAATCTGTAGCCGAAATTTTTCTGGTAATTTTCGATTTTCCAAAAATAATTGGTCCTAACATATATAATTAACCACCCTGAAACCGAAAATAGCTTTTTTGAAATTTTTGTTTGTATGTCTGTCTGTCTGTATGTTTGTTACCTTTTCACGCGATAATGGCTGAACCGATTTCGATGAAAATTGGAATATAAATTAAGTTCGTTGTAACTTAGATTATAGGCTATATGGCATTCAAAATACATTATTTAAAAGGGGGGGGGGTTATAAGGGGGCCTGAATTAAATAAATCGAAATATCTCGCTTATTATTGATTTTTGTGAAATATGTTACATAACAAAAGTTTCTTTAAAAATAATTTGCGATACGTTTTATTCCTTGAAAAATTTTGATAGGACTGATATTTAATGAGATAAATGAGTTTTAAAATTAAAATAACTGCCATCTAAGGCCGTGTAATGAATTAAAAAACAAATGACTTCGTCTATAAGAGACCTTGGACAGCAACAATCGAAAGCTATGAAAGCCTACAGAGAATGTTTCTGTGTTTATATGAAGTAATATCGGAAGCTAAATTAACCGATTTGTATAATTAATTATTATTTCATCATTGGAAAGTGTAGTTTCTCTGGATGGACATAATGCTATCATGTTATTACAGTAACTTGTGAGTGAATTGAGGACAGGTGAGATTAAAATAGCTTCTTATGCACAGAAAAGTTGATAGGTTATTCTGTATATTCATTTCCTGTATTTCTTATAATAATGTTTATGAACATATTCATTTTTATCTCAGAGAATTAACGAACAAAGAGAGTGTATTGATTTAGTATGCAGTAATAGTACGTTAGCTTAGCAATCCATTATTTTATAATTCAAAATTTTAACTATGCTCAATTGAATCGTGTTAAAATACATAAAATACATATGCAATAAATGCAATGCAAAAAAATTGGGTAATGAGCCAAGCAGATTATGTTGCCCTGTTGTAAAAGTTGTTCCTCCTGAGATTCAAGAGCTCCCACAACAAATAAAAAACTTTCTAATTCAAGTACATCCATTATCAACACACTTTTTCATAATATAATATAAACATAATAATAAATCTGTAGCCAACATTTTTCTGTTAATTTTCGCTTTTCCAAAAATAATTGGTAATAACAATTAAGAAACATGTTAAAGGAATTGTCATTGCACCAAATGATTGCTCTCTGGATCAAAATGATCGCATTTTAATATTTTAAATACAATTTAAATTAAGTAACATATTAAACGATTTATCCTTCTATCAAACACGAATGTTCCCTGGATCAAACGTCCTATTTTAATTATGTAATTACTTTATATTTATTTCTAACGGGTGCAGCGGAGCGCACGGGTACGGCTAGTTATTCATAAAGAAACCAAGATTCTATTGATTTATCATTTAGCTTTGTGTGTGGTAGATTATCGAGGTTAAGTGTTCTAGGCAGACGTTTATGTATGTCTATTCCTTTTTGATTGGTCTTTAATACTACAATGTTTCGTAAATTTATTTTGTAGAAACTGTATACAGTGTTTTATAATAATTCATATATCACAAGTAGGCCTGTTTAAAATGTATTTCAACTTATTTTTAATTTCAGATATTGCCTCGCTGTTATGAAAACCAATGAACAACTTAAAATGCACGTCAATAGACTACATCCACCGAAGTCCCCACACCAACATGTTACTGTCACGTCCAAGTACGGGAGGAAGCGACAGGTTCTTTCTACGCTTTCTTTAATGAAAAGAAGGCAAAATGACTCTGAGAAGTTGAAGCGACGCACAATGTAATGAATATATAAACACACACACACATTTGCAAATTTTGCCTGTTCATTTTAATGGTAACGTAAGTTCAAGTACGTAGTTGTAACAAGAATGAAAACTACGAATTTCTGCAGTATTAAACACATATTATACATAGTAACTATTTCAATATTCATAATTGACATGTTTTATAACAGTGCTACATGTTTAATTGAATTTCTGTAAATTGCATAGTATTATTGAAATATATTTTAAAATTCTTCACTTTCATGGGTTTATTTACAGTCACTTTAATTGTGAGGTCATATTGCGACTGTATGTCGTGAATGATACATTGTTGATACTAGTAGTGGCTGGGTAACTTTCGGTGCTGGACCCCGGACTCATTTCACCGGCATTATCACCTTCATTTCATTCAGACGCTAAATAACCTAAGCTGTTGATAAAGCGTCGTAAAATAACCTACTAAAATAATTAAAAAATAATAATAATAATAATTTATACTAGTATTACAGCTGTATCAGCTACAGAAGCGAATTTTGACATCTCCAGTGAAGCACGTGGAAGGTACAGGACAGAGTGCGACGTTGCAGCTAATAGCATTCCCTTCCCCTCCAGCAGAAGTAGCCAGCAGGCGGTCATTACTGTTAAGAGAGGAAGGAAATATTTACATTATGATGACAACTGAACTAAGGTTCTATATGGCAATTCCATCTTCACTTTACCTACTGGCGTCTGAAATACGAGTGACGAATCAGTTTTTATTGGCCGATACATGCGAGCAGCGGGCAGGACGGAGCTCAAAAATAGGCGTTACGGAATTGTCAGAAGTCAATTGTTTGCTTGTCACAGTTTTAGTACAAATAATAGCAATACTACTTTTTATTTAACGACTTTTCTATTCCGAATGCACCACAGTCTGAAAGTTCATTTTTCTTTTCTGTGGGATTTCGGAAATTATATTTCGCGAAATAAGTCCAAACATAGGCCACAGGATTACCAGACATTGGCCTTTTTTCCCTTGATACGAAGGGGCCCGAAGGCTAGTACTGCAGCCTCTTGTGGACTTATTGTGCATCATTTTCCCTTGATACGAAGGGCCCGAAGGCTAGTACTGCAGCCTCTTGTGGACTTATTGTGCATCATTTTCCCTTGATACGAAGGGGCCGAAGGCTAGTACTGCAGCCTCTTGTGGACTTATTGTGCATCATTTTCCCTTGATACGAAGGGGCCGAAGGCTAGTATTGCAGCCTCTTGTGGACTTATTGTGCATCATTTTCCCTTGATACGAAGGGCCCGAAGGCTAGTACTGCAGCCTCTTGTGGACTTATTGTGCATCATTTTCCCTTGATACGAAGGGCCCGAAGGCTAGTACTGCAGCCTCTTGTGGACTTATTGTGCATCATTTTCCCTTGATACGAAGGGCCCGAAGGCTAGTACTGCAGCCTCTTGTGGACTTATTGTACATCATTTTCCCTTGATACAAAGGGCCCGAAGGCTAGTACTGCATCCTCTTGTGGACTTATTGTGCATCATTTTCCCTTGATACAAAGGGCCCGAAGGCTAGTACTGCAGCCTCTTGTGGACTTATTGTGCTCCTACATTGGAAACAAGTTTTGAAGTTCGACGGTCGCACTATTGTAGATATCGTGACTGAGCTGAGTGGTGCCATCTATCGGTTCGGCCTGCACGTCTTAAGGTTCTGGCCGAGTCTCACTAGTTCCTTCCATTCTCTCCCCCCAACCCCTAAAGAGTATGGTCGTCGCGGTCATTTAGTTCCCTACCGGCAAGCTTCATGTTGGTTATATCTTTTGAGCAGGAATTACTCTTGTAATGTCTAGCGGTGTTGTCACGTTTTCGTTGTAAATATTATCCCTAGTTACACTGAAGACCTCCCCGGAATAAGGTGTAACCAACAAATCTATAATACATATTTCAGGAGGAAGGAAAATAATTTCAGAGAGCTATTTCATTAGACCTATATTTACTAGCAGAACCATTTGACTAATCAAGGATACAAGTTTATTGAGCAGTCATTTATTATTATAAATGAATGATTCAAAATTAATTTTTCCACATATAATTTGAAGTTAAACCCTACATCTTTTTTCCGAAGCGGTCTTCAATTACAGTCTAACTTCTATATCTCGAATTTTCGATATCTCGAAGTAATTTTAATTTCATCGTATATAATTTATGTGTAAAATTTATTCCGTAGCTGGAAGTTCCGTTACTCGAATTTTTCGATATCTCGAAGGATATTTTATTCCCAAGTCGTAAAACATTTATCTTTGACTCGAAGTTCGAGTGAAAATCTTCATTACTGTACAATAAAATGAAAGAGATGAAGTACCGTTACTTTAGCGAGAGTAGTAAATAGGCCCTACTATACTTGTTTTTTGAAAGATGGGACATGACAGGAGCATTCGATCGGAAAAACAACTGAATGTCACATAGCCTGTGCTATGGTAACAACGGTTGAGTTGCCAAACTTACCGTTCCCACGTGGCGAGTGCTTAATAGCTCTCCAGGCGACATTTATTGTGCACACAATGTTAGCGTTGGTACGTGTCGTCTTTGATTCTCTGTCGATTTTTGTATTGTTTTCTTCACCTTCGCGTCAATTGTCAATGAATGTTTTAACGTCAGCCATCTTAACGACAATTCGATGGCCCAGAACCAGACTGTTCCAAGTCCATTTTACTATTTTTTTTTCAGGATAGCTATTTTAAGCTCCTGACATTCAAAGCTTCATGAAACAATTTGGAATAGCTTCATAGCAACCTTATGGAGAGGAATATTTACAATTTTGTTCGATTCATATATGCAGACAACAACTGGAACACAATGAAACACAGATTTCTTTCTTATAAAAGGTTGGACTTAGAACAGCCTGGTTCTCAGCCATCGAATTGCTAGATTCCATCAGCTGGCAACGTGGTACTCCATATTGGCAACATGGCACTGTAGTTCCAAGCTCGGCCGCTTAACTGTCATGTCCCATCTTTAAAAAAAAAACAATTATAGGTATGCACTATCACCTTTACTTTTTAACTTCGCTCTAGAATATGCCATTAGGAAAGTTCAGGATAACAGGCAGGGTTTGGAATTGAACGGGTTACATCAGCTTCTTGTCTATGCAGATAACGTGAATATGTTAGGAGAAAATACACAAACGATTAGGGAAAACACGGAAATTTTACTTGAAGCAAGTAAAGCGATCGGTTTGGAAGTAAATCCCGAAAAGACTAAGTATATGATTATGTCTCGTGACCAGAATATTGTACGAAATGGAAATATAAAAACTGGAGATTTATCCTTCGAAGGGGTGGAAAAATTCAAATATCTTGGAGCAACAGTAACAAATATAAATGACACTCGGGAGGAAATTAAACGCAAAATAAATATGGGAAATGCGTGTTATTATTCGGTTGAGAAGCTCTTATCATCCAGTCTGCTGTCCAAAAATCTGAAAGAATTTATAAAACATTTATATTACCGGTTCTTCTGTATGGTTGTGAAACTTGGACTCTCACTCTGAGAGAGGAACATAGGTTAAGGGTGTTTGAGAATAAGGTGCTTAGGAAAATATTTGGGGCTAAGCGGGATGAAGTTACAGGAGAATGGAGAAAGTTACACAACACAGAACTGCACGCATTGTATTCTTCACCTAACGTAATTAGGAACTTAAAATCCAGACGTCTGAGATGGGCAGAGCATGTAGCACGTATGGGCGAATCCAGAAATGCATATAGAGTGTTAGTTGGGAGACCGGAGGGAAAAAGACTTATAGGGAGGCCGAGACGTAGATGGGAAGATAATATTAAAATGGATTTGAGGGAGGTGGGGTATGATGATAGAGACTGGATTAATCTTGCACAGGATGGCGGGCTTATGTGAGGGCGGCAATGAATCTTCGGGTTCCTTAAAAGCCATTTGTAAGTAAGTAAGTAATAGGTACATTCCTTTCAATACAAACTTCCTCAAGAAGTGAACAATATCAATGTTCCTATATTGTAAGCTGGGGACACAACTTATTGCCTGTCCCATTTCAGAAATCCTACTTCTTCTTTTAATACAGTTAGCTAGGAGTAGAATAACTGCAGTATACGCAACGGGATTCACCATTGCAGTGGGTGAGAAGGACGTTAAGAATTCCTCAACATTATTCTTTTAGAGCGATTTGCTTTGAAAATTAGAGTTGAGTTCGTCTGTGTTAATAAAAAGATAAAATCGTGTCTGAAAAGCAGATATGCAGTCTATAGACAATCTTGAAGTTCCACTGTTAAGACATGCTACAACATGATACCTAGGCAAGTTTTACTGTCTAAAATAGCCGCGGCGAAAATGCGACTCACGAGCACATTGTGGCTCGCAGTGCTTTTCTCTCGCTTCCTACCTACAACCCCCACCCTCTTACTCACTGGAGTCAAACTCCGTTCTATTTGTATTTGTCTCGGACCTGCGAGTGGCGTATCGTCGCAATATCTCTCTCGAAACCATGTACCTCTAAAAAAAACGAAAGTTTCAAGTAGGATGGGAGGATGCATTCTTTTGCTTACAATATGATGAAAATATTAAATGTATGATTTGTTCACAAATATTACTAGGAAAACGGTTGTATAACATAAAACGGCATTAGAAGTTACTACATGTTACTGATGAAACATTAAAAGGTTAAGTGTTATTATTATTATTATTATTATTATCATCATTATCATTATCATTATCATCTCTGTACGTCGATTCTTTTACAGCAGATGTACGAATAATGCGGTTAGATTTTCAATTTAAACTCGATTTACAATGTGACGTTAAATGAAAGCTAGATGTAAGGACTTGACAGATATTGAACTTTTCAAATCTTTGGAAAAAAATAAATATTTGAAGCTTCGTTCTTTCGCTTGCTGTGTTGAAGCCATGTTCGCTGTATCTTACGTTTGTGAAAAATTATTTTCAACAATGAAAATAGTAAAAATCAAATTTAGATCACGACTGACAGACAAATACCTTCGTGATCAACTACGACTGGAAGTAAGTGACATAATTCCTGATTTTGAAACTTTGTCGCAGAGACATTCTGAAGACAGTTAATTTTAGGTTGTGATAATGTGTCCTATGTTTTCTTGTTCATTTCTTTCTTCGTTACACGTACTAAACATGAACTTCCTCTTCGGTTGTCCGCCTCCCTCCATAGGTGCTACGCACGTTGCAGCTTACACAGTGGCTCGGCGCACCATGGCCTTTTCGCCACGGCTGGTCTAAACCTTTGTTACTATAGTCCAAGTAACTGCAAAGATAGTACTGTGGGTATGTGATAAGAAGTCATAGTCATAACATTTTAGATTAGTACAGTGCATTTAAATTTAAAAAAAAGAAAATGTGCACGAAAACATTAAATTTGTCCACAAATAGGACTCTATCATCGCCGTTTTTCGGAAGGAGAAATATTTAGACCTAACAAATTAACGTTACTTTTAATTTACTCTTATTTATTCTTCTGCTTCGGTACATATTTTAGGAAAATAACCGTCATGTAGGCTATGTGGATATATTTGGTGTTTTTTACTACATATGCTGACCAGTCTTGAGATAAACATATGCATGATAATTGATAAGTGGCACGTGTCCAGAATATGTGCTTTCTGAACGACAGTTCCATTTGTCTAACTGATGATTGAAACAGTACGATTTCTGAATAATTTCGAGGGAAAAATTGTTCCGGGGCCGGGTATCGAACCCGGGACATTTGGTTAAACGTACCAACGCTCTCCCACTGAGCTACCCGGGAACTCTACCCGACATCGATCCAATTTTTCCCTCTATATCCACAGACCTCAAAGTGGGCTGACAATCGTCAAGCAACCAACATTTGAGTGCACACTAACTCCGTGTGACTTTTAAATTGTGGTTTTCTGTTACGTACAGTGACGTGTATTATGCAAATTAAGCTTTCAGGAATAACTCCCTGTAAAGTTAATTTGAATAATTTCGAGGGAAAAATTGTTCCGGGGCCGGGTATCGAACCCGGGACCTTTGGTTAAACGTACCAACGCTCTCCCACTGAGCTACCCGGGAACTCTACTCGACATCGATCCAATTTTTCCCTCTATATCCACAGACCTCAAAGTGGGCTGACAATCGTCAAGCAACCAACATTTGAGTGCACACTAACTCTGTGTGACTTTTAAATTGTGGTTTTCTGTTACGTACAGTGACGTGTATTATGCAAATTAAGCTTTCAGGAATAACTCCCTGTAAAGTTAATTTGAATAATTTCGAGGGAAAAATTGTTCCGGGGTCGGGTATCGAACCCGAGACCTTTGGTTAAACGTACCAACGCTCTCCCACTGAGCTACCCGGGAACTCTACTCGACATCGATCCAATTTTTCCCTCTATATCCACAGACCTCAAAGTGGGCTGACAATCGTCAAGCAACCAACATTTGAGTGCACACTAACTCTGTGTGACTTTTAAATTGTGGTTTTCTGTTACGTACAGTGACGTGTATTATGCAAATTAAGCTTTCAGGAATAACTCCCTGTAAAGTTAATTTGAATAATTTCGAGGGAAAAATTGTTCCGGGGTCGGGTATCGAACCCGAGACCTTTGGTTAAACGTACCAACGCTCTCCCACTGAGCTACCCGGGAACTCTACTCGACATCGATCCAATTTTTCCCTCTATATCCACAGACCTCAAAGTGGGCTGACAATCGTCAAGCAACCAACATTTGAATGCACACTAACTCTGTGTGACTTTTAAATTGTGGTTTTCTGTTACGTACAGTGACGTGTATTATGCAAATTAAGCTTTCAGGAATAACTCCCTGTAAAGTTAATTTGAATAATTTCGAGGGAAAAATTGTTCCGGGGCCGGGTATAATTCGCAGTACGATTTCTGATATCGAAAGAAGTAAGGAAATGATAATCGCTAGGGGTAGGATTTTGATGACCTATAAATCATGAAAAAGTCTTAAAACAATGCATTTATTACCTAAAAAACCTAAAAAAAAATGGCCTTAAAATGCCCTAAAATTGATCTCACATAATTAGCTTAGTAGAAAAAGACGTTTTGTACTACTTAATATTCAGTAATTAAATTAAACTCTGGTACCAACATTTAGGTTTATTTAATTTTACATATTTTTTTCTAAGTAGAACACTTTAATTAATTATTTTATCTGATGTAGTTTCCATGTACTACACCACAAGGCCACTCTTATCCGGAACTAGCATGCATAGATGAGTCTATATTGAATGGGTGGTTGGACTGATCCATTACAAGGGGTGTACTACGTTAAAATGGCAATATTTGTGCAGGAAAATTATTAAAATATTATACAAAATAATGGGTATTAATGGACAAAATATGTAGAGAAAATATCAAAGGAAATAAACATTATTTTACATTAATAATGGGGACTTATGGCCAAAATTAAATGAAAATGCCTAAAAAATGACCGAATAAAACAAAAAATGCTCTTATGAGTTGAAACACGCAAAAAATGTAAAAAATGCCCTAACAAATATGTCTTAAAACACTCAGTTTATCACATAACATATAAATACTAAAGCAGCTATGTTTCTGGCTTACTAGAAAAAAGATGCAGTTTCAACAAAATCCTGGCCCTAATAAATAATCGCTTTAGTCTTTTTTCACATACTTCTGATCCTCTCAGCAAACACTCTGTATTTATTAACTTCCATTAAATATCTTCTTCTTCTTCTTCTTCTTCTTCTTCTTATTATTATTATTATTATTATTATTATTATTACAGTCAAAACTCAAGCAGATTATCAGTCTAAGCGGGATTCAAACCCACATCTTATGACAGCCTGGAATCAATCCGTAAATAACGCTACCGTCTGAACTACGCCAATGGCTAATGAACAATGAATTGCGTTATTGAAGATCTGAGAGCATGCAGTGCTCGTTTTCGGAAATTATCCAATGAAGATCTTGGTTAGTATTTCTAATGCTTCTATTCGAAAATGGAATTCACTGAAAAAGTAATTCCTTTGCATACGTTGCACGTTCGAGGAATCGACCTTCAGGATAATGACAGTAAAGTTACTATCATCTTGACATTTGCACCATTTAATTAAGTGACGAGATATAAAAATACATAAACAAGTTATTTGCTCGTAGTTTCATAACGACTCTATTTTGTAGGCCTATCTGGAGAATGGGAATGTCGCTTAATGTGTGTCAGAGATGCTCTTACATCACCCTATTAGTAATTATAAACCAGAAGTGATACAAAGACAAAAGAATAGAACACATCACTTGATATAATCCTCAATAGCACACCCCTATTATATTTTATTGGCTCACCTTTGCATGAAAAGTATATCATTGGCTTTGAACGCGGAAGACCTGAGTTCATATTTCGTAAAGTCTAACGAGGATCAGGCATGATCTAGAATAGTACATTATGCAACGAGCCTATAATGATAGTAATTAAGAAGCGAGTATGGATGTTTATGAAACGAGCGCGAGTTTCATAATTTTCATACGAGCTTCTTAATTACCATTATAGGCGAGTTTCATACGACTTTTTATGCTCGACCATATTTCTAACTTGAAATTATTCAGATGTATACATTTTATTTGTATCTGACAAGATCGGAAGTGACCTTGTTCTAGGTCGTGAATTGTGAGATGTGCGCAGACGCGAAAGTATTGATTTTTTTCCGAGGAACAATAATGTCATTGACCTTGTGTAATCCCGTTAAACTTGGTATAACCTTGATTATTGAATTCGACATTGAAAAACGAGGTGACAAATTGAATCTATTTGAATATTATTTACAATTAACGCTAATTATTATAGTAACAGAACATAACCTTCTGCGACAGTATTGGATTTCCAGCCTCCGTGACTTTTCGCTAATTCTCTTTCGATTGCATATCCGAGAATAATCGATACTTGCGGTTTTATAACGGTACAAAGCTGACTTGTCATTGGCTGAACACCTGTAAGCTGAGTTGTCATTGGCTGAAAACACCTGTACTTTAATGAGTAGGTGTACTTTAATGACATGCATTAAAGGACTGCTACCAGGTGTATAATTACTACACTTCGGCATGGTCGAGCATAAAATCTATTATAGGTTATTCGTTATCTCGTGAAACAAAATGCTTGTGTGCGCCGTAGCTTACAGTAAGAACTTTATGGTGGGGATAAGGAAGCTGCGAGTAGCTTCTCAGTTCACTTTCTGTTTTCCCTGACGCGCAGGTAGGTTTCTAGGTAGCGTATAGTCTATATTAATTAAATCAAGTTGTAGAGTTTGACCACAACCGTGTTTTACGGTGATTATTATTACTATTATTATTATTATTATTATTATTATTATTATTATTATTATTATTATTATTATTATTTTAATTTCGCGTGTCATTTTTAAATTTCGTTTTTTGGTATCGAATAAAGTATCAAATTTTCGCGATAATGTCACAAAATAATAACTGTGTCATCGAGTAATAACACACATCTCCTGGTAACAAATTTGCTTGGACGCGAAAATCAAGTGAAATTAAACACATCCAGTCATTTCAAAATAAAGTCTTACGAATTTCACTCAGTTCTCCTTGGTTTGTCCGTAACAGCCAACTACACAGAGAAACTGGTATTGACACAGTCAAACAGTTTATTCATTCACAAGATAAGAAGTTCTATAACAACCTAGAAAATGTTCCAGTCGCCATCCACTACTCTCTCGGAAGGAAGTCCACATTTCCCACCAGAATCAAGAGCCGACTTCCAATGGACCTCATATTATAATCAAAATTTATCATCACACCAACGTATGTAAATAATTATTTATTAACAATTATTTTTGTTCATTGAGGAGCCCAATCTAGGCTGCCCTCAATTCAGTGTCATGTATTGCATTTATATTTTATTTAGAAATGATCTGTATAGCGCTAAATGCGCTGATCGATCAATGAATTATTTACAAAAAAATTAAAATATAACTCACTAATTATACAGCTATATTTGTCTTACATTATTATTGCAAATGGCTTTTAGAGAACCCATACTCTCCATTTGTAAACCAAAAACTAAAACATTCGAATCGACACAACTGTAGTTTCATTTCCGAAACTGGATGACGTATTTGACGACGTGCTGGTGTATCACTAATACAGCGTAGAATTTTTTTTCTGTTACGAATTTGCAGAAAAAAAAATCCTCGAATATACCTTCAATTGCTTTTTATTTATTTTATTTGTCGTAGGAACAATAGTAAAACAATTAAAATATAAATTTCTGTGACAATAAAATAATCTTCCCTGACTTTTGAATAATCCTTTTTGCATATCGTCGTTGTTCCTGCAATAACTCCTATGCGACATATTTATCGATTTTCATATTTTTGCTTTATTAAATAGCTTAAATAGTGATACAGCAAATAATAAAATCTCCTGTATGTAATTATATTTCTTTGTTTCGAAAATGTAGGAATTCACAGTCTCCTATGTACGGCTGCCATAGGATGAATAAAATATGTGTTTTTTCTTCCTACTGAAAAGTTTTATGTTTTGCACATATTGCAGGAACAACGACGATATCCAGGACAAGATAAACTTAGAGAGGTTCGAACTACAGACGCGTTCTCGAACGCCTGTTCCCTTATGTGCGTAGTCATAAACAGACACCTGAACGATACGTACTTGTTTTGAACATTAAATTAGGGTGTCAGAAAGTTGTGATGTAACCGTTTAATAGTTATTGCATCACGTTCTCAGCTGTTTATTCAGGCAGGTCAGAAGCGACTTGGCTGTTCCGGAGATTGCTTGTCCTTCATGACCTCCGCACCGGAATGATCTGGTTTCCCAGTAAACCTTTCAACCTCGCAATCATGCTCGTTAATGCTACGATATCTACAGCAGTTGAAGCTGATGAGTTGCACTTTCATGCTTATTTTCACTATTTTAACTTACATTCTAAAAATCGTCTGCACGTGACAGCATTTTAAATCTCCAGTACAAATTCTGCAGAGTGGATAGCGTGTGCACTTTCCACGACGGAGTCTTGAGTTTAAATCTCGATGAGTCTAAGTCAGCCGTGGCGAGAATGCGACTCGCGAACACATTGTGGCTCGCAGTGAAAGCTAAGCATTTCTCTTGCTTCTAACCTTCCCCAACCCCCACCCTCTCACTCACTGGAGACAAACTCCGTTTCATTTGTGTCTCTGACCTGCGAGTGGCATATGTCTCTCTCGAAACCATGTACCTCTACAAAAACGAAAGTTTTAAATAGGCTGGGAGGACGCATTTTTTGCTGTCAATATGATGAGAATATTAAATGTATGATTTGTTCACGAGTATTACGAGGAAAACGGTTGTATAACATAAAACGGCATTATAAGTTACTACATGTTACTCATGAAACATTAAAATTTAGGTGTTAATAATAATAATAATAATAATAATAATAATAATAATAATAATAATAATAATATCGTCGTCGTCATCATTATCATCATCATCTCTGTACGTCGAATCTTTTTCAGCAGATGTACGAATAATGCGGTTAGCTCTTCAATTTGAACTCACTGATTTACTATGTGATGTGATGACAAATGAAAGCTAGATGTAAGGACTTGACAAATGTTGATCTTTCAAATCTTTGCCAAAAAATAAATATCCGAAGCTTCGTTCTTTCGCTTGCTCTGGTGAAGCCATGTTCGCTACAACTTACGTTTGTGGAAAGTTATTTTCAACAATTAAAATGGTGAAAACCAAATTTAGATCACGACTCACAGACAAATACATTCGTGATCAACTACGACTGGCAGTAAGTGACATAATTCCTGATTTTGAAACTTTGTCGCAGAGACATTCTGAAGACAGTTAATTTTAGGTTGTGATATTGTTCATTTCTTGTTCATTTCTTTCTTCATTACACGTACTAAACATTAGTTTGTAGCCTTGTACGGTATAAAATTATATTTAAGTGCTTGACGTAAGGAAAATGAAAATCCGTTAATAAGTCAGACAGTTGCTTCACTTCCCCTTCGGGTGTCCGCCTCCCTCCATACGTGCTATGCACGTTGCAGGTTACACAGTGGCTCGGCGCACGATTACATTTTCGCCACCGCTGGTCTAAGTGAAACGCATTGTGCAACTCGTATATCCATGCAGAAAACCAAGTGGTATTTGTGATAGAGCAAGGGCGTATGCAAGGCGGGGTTACCGGTTTGAACCCCCCTTGTACTTTTTGATAAAATTACATATTTAGATTTGAGTATTTCTTTTATTCATAATACTTTTCCCTTCTCTAATTTTTCACTGTCAGAGTAACAAAATCTACATCGACATAAGGCATAGTCCTCCTACCTCTCCTTCAATATAATCCACTCCTATAACATAGGCCTATGGTGTTTTTTTCCACTAACTAATTCAGTAGATGGCCGCTACAACATGCTCACCATATGCTTAATATCTCAAATTTGAATTTTTTAAACTATGGTTCTTTAAAACAAATCTTCAATTGCTTGTATACATTCGAAGACTGATTCATTCATTCATTCATTCATTCATTCATTCATTCATTCATTCATTCATTCATTCATTCATTCATTCATTCATTCATTCATTCATTTATTTTATTCCATAGATCTTACATGATCAATGAAGCTTTAAGATGTGGAACAAGTCAACATTTTACAATACTACAATTACAATTTTTACAAATTTTTATAGTTTTACAATTTAGCAATTTTCTACAATTTTTACAGTTTTGTGCAATTTTTTACAATATTTTGGCGAGATGTAGTGAGATGAGGTGAGGTCCGAGGATTCGCCAAAATATTACCCGGCATTTGCCTTTTGGTTTGGGGAAAACCTCGGAAAAACCCAACCAGGTAATCAAATCAAAGGGGGGTAATCTAATCAGAGGGGTTGATGCCAAGAACTCGCCATACACCATCCGGCTTCAGTCCCACGGCTGTGGAAAACCTCGGAAGAAACCAAAGACCAAAGGGGGATCCAACCCAAGCCCGAACGCAGCTCTGGTTCAGCAGCCCAGCGAGTTTGCCGACTGAGCTACATCGATGGCTCTACTAAAAGTATACAATACATAGCCAATCAGATTATTAAATTTACAAACGCAAACGATCATTCATCAGTTGAGCTATATGTATAATAGAAAACAAGCAAGTTCATTAAATTTAAGGCATAAACAATTCAACCAGTTGTGATACACAGAAATTGATAATACATATCATGCAAACTACTTCAAATTACAAACACAAACAATTTATCAATAGAGATATATAGATTACTATTCAATTTAAAGCATATACAATTCATCGGCCAAAACTATACAAATATATACAATACAAAGTAGCATACTTTCATTAAATCAATTTATAAGCTTAAACAATTCATCAGTTGACCTATACAGTATACTATTCAATTTACAGCACATACAATTCATCAGTTATGCTAACAAATATATACAATGCATAGTAAACAGATTAAGTCAATATAAAAACATATTTTGGTTGTAGAATATTGTAAAAATTTGTAAAAATTGTAATTGTAATATTGTAAAATTTTGACTTGTTCCACATCTTAAAGCTTCATTGCTCATGTAAGATCTATGGAATAAAATAAATGAATGAATGAATCAGTCTTCGAATGTATACAAACAACTGAAGATTTGTTTTAAAGAACCATAATTTAAAAAATGCAAATTTGAGATATTAAGCATATGGTGAGCATGTTGTAGCGGCCATCTACTGAATTAGTTAGTGGAAAAAACATCATAGGCCTATGTTATAGGAGAGGTAGGAGGACTATGCCTTATGTCGATGTAGATTTTGTTACTCTGACAGTGAAAAATTAGAGAAGGGAAAACTTGCATGTACATGATGAGTGTAATATGTAACTAGTCAGCGATGTATGCAATGGAGGGGGAAAGGAACTGGACATCCTACCCCATCATATCCTGGCCTAGTTGCCTCATGAGTAACGTCTTGTGTTACTTACGGGGTTTAATCATGTCTTTCGACAGTTGCACAAATGATTTATGTCTGCACACTAAAAAAAAAGAAACCTGTAAATAGTCTTACGGGCGAAAGAAAAACGAAAGCCCTAAAATATACTAAAAAACGTAAAACTTGCGGGAAAATCGTAAGACCTGACAACCCTACTTCCATCATAGTGGCGTACGCAGAATTTTTTCAAGGATGGTTCATTATTAAAATTGTTTACAATTTACAATAACACAATAAAATAAAATAGCTTCCTCAAATTAGAGGCTGCCATTAGACAAAGCATACAAAACAATACAAGAACAAATAGATGATGAGAGCTAAAAGAGTAAGAAAAAAGGCAAACAAATACACAAACAAATAATGGCAGTTTACAGAAGAAAAAAAATTCAAGTAAAGAATCAATGAAAGCTAAGAAGGTAGGCCTGTCTTATACAGTATGAAATATATGATATTCATGCTCAAAATAACTTGAAAGCCGTTCAATGATATTACTGTTTAAGGACAAAATATCGTCGGTTTACAAGCAAAATACATTGTGAAAAATATTATACGTCTGAGAAAAAGGGGTATACAGTGTGTTAATTAAGTACGGAATATTGCTAAAAACTCTTTATATATATTCATTTTATCAAAAAATAACAAAAATAAAAGTTGTTGGAGATATCTAACTAAACCTTATGGCTGTGGTCTCACAAAAGTATTGATTCATGTACAGGGTGTGGCAAAAAATAACACTTTTAATGGGATCCTATATTAAATTTTACATATTAATCCCCATTCAAAGGCATATATATAGAGCTAAGTTTTGTTAAGAACACATTAAAAAACCTCTACAAAAATTATGCATGTAGTACAAAATTTGTAGAAAGAGTAGCATTTCTAGCAATGCAAAATTTACAGAAAATTAAAGTGGAGAAAATTGACTTCAAAGTTTGGGATGATAGTAATGAATTAGGTCTCTGTCCTTTTTATTTTCTAGGCATTTTGAAACATACAGGCCTAGCTTATTATATGCAGAACTTACTCTTATATACACTACCACACTGTGTACACCTGACCTACACTAGTAAATAAAGATGACGACTAAAAAAAACTATGTAAACTTGTGAAAACAGTAGCCTATATTAGATAACTATTATTTACAAATCACTATAGACTGTAGGCATTATTATAACACTAATAATTAAACTGTTAGAAACTTGCAAATATTTCTTGTATCACAAACAAAAACCAAGCATGAGAAACACGTTGTTATGGCTACTAGCAACGGTGGAATTTTTCTTTAGACAAGAGTTCTGCTCTATTTTGTAACTGAATATCTTTCAAAGGAAAGCAGCCTTTGAAGTGACAACTGTTGGATTCTATGAAGAACTATTTCGAGACGTCGAGAAGCTATAGTGGCTCAATCGGAAATGTAATATAATAAATAATGTATGAAATACAGCGTAATTTCCAAAATGGTCGCAGAATTCAGAGTGGACGGGGCATTTAAATTACCAGGATGAGCGCGCAGACTTTTAAAAATATGGCCCTAAATAACTGATAGACCGGTCGTATAGCCATGAAAATTGGAAGGGGGCATCTTTAGACCATAAACAATTTTTTAAAGATAAAACAAAACATCAATTTCTTTGACCAAAAAATAAATGACAAAATCTCATATCAGTGTACCCTTAAATACAGACGTTTGAGATAGTCGCCCTGGTTGGCAAGTTGGTATAGCGCTGGCCTTCTATGCCCAAGGTTGCGGGTTCGATCCCGGGCCAGGTCGATGGCATTTAAGTGTGCTTAAATGCGACAGGCTCATGTCAGTACATTTACTGGCATGTAAAAGGACTCCTGCGGGACAAAATTCCGGCACATCCGGCGACGCTGATATAACCTCTGCAGTTGCGAGCGTCGTTAAATAAACCATAACATTCCTTAACACGTTTGAGATGGGCAGGGCATATAGCATGTAGCACGTATAGGCGAATCCAGAAATGCATATAGAATGTCAGTTGAAAGATCTGAGAGAAAAAGACATTTGGGGAGGCCGAGACGTAGATGAGAGCATAATATTAAAATGGATTTGAGGGAGGAGGGATATGATGATAGAGACTGGATTACTCTTGCTCAGGATAGGGACCGATGGCGGGCTTATGTAAGGGCGGCAATGAACCCCCGGGTTAAGTAAGCAAGATGGAGTGAAGGACTGGAACAGAAAATTCAATCAGCAGTGGTTTTGAACTTCCACTCGAAAACTAAATCGACATGTTTCCCTCAAAAATCGTGTCCCTTGCACATCTAAAATTATTCAGGGTGGGAAGTTTCGAAATAAACACGCGATAGAATTTATTTGAAAATGTGGATATTTATATCGTAAAAAAGTATAATGCTGTAAATTCATTTTAACGAGTTTTATTTCTTTCCTCTTAGCTGAGTTAAATATAAAACACGAAACGTGTCAGTCAAGAGGATGATTATAAAGCATGAAAAGACAGATACAATAATACAAACTAGATTTATCTAGTAAATAAACATAAAAAGGCAATGCAGAGATTTGCTTTTATCTAGGATCCTCAGGTTATCATACTGGAAACCAGTTCGTATTGGATAACAGCATAAAAACTGCTTAATAATGTTTTATTGTTGTCATAAACAAACTATATTTATGTTATTTATGATAAGTAATACAGAAACTCTGTAGACATGTGTCTCCTCAGTCAAGTTTCAATGCGTTGTTTGCTACAAATACTACAAATCTACGAAAAGTATGAAGTCAAAGTTACGGATATACAGAAAGTCAAACAAAAAGTGTGAGATAAGATGACCTTCTTAGCTATCAACATTGTGAGTGCCAAATATACAGAATGTCCGGAAAGTCCCGCACCATAGGACTAATCACGGTATGTGTTCTATGTGTATTCCACCAGCGTCCAGATACGTCTGGAGGCGAAAGTGCATTTTGTTTAAATCACGGGTCACAAAGCTAGGTGATATGGCACGACAATCATCCTTGATACTTTGGCGTAGATGTTCCAGATCTCGAATCTTGACGCTATAAAACCGTGACTTAACATAGACCCAGAAAGCAAAGTCCAAGGGATTTAAGTCTGGAGAACGTGAAGTCCATTATACGGGACCTCTGCGACCAATCCAACGGGAAAAATTATCGTCAAAGTAAGTGCGGATTGCTGTGGCATAAAGTGGAAGGACATCATCTTCGATCACAAAAGAAGTCTAATTCCGGCATTAGCCCATCGCCCAATATATGCAGTTATGACTCATCAGTCATATTTCCGTTCAAAAAGTAATAGCCAATCATACGGTCCTTCCGCATGCTACACTAGCCCCTAATGCGCGCAATTCTTGTTAGTTGGTAGGAGAGCATCGGTGCGGGCTTTTTGTTGACCAATAACGCATGTTCTGTTTGTTCCTTTCACCATAGGGTCAAGTAGGGCTAATATGATACAGTAAAAAAAAGTCGGGCTAATTTGATACAGACTTTAAATTGTACCAAAGGTTCAGTTTGAAAATGTTTAAAACTGCGATTATGGAAGTATATTTTATGCTTTTTAAGGAGCAATACCGAACAAAGTTTAAATAAATCATTATCAGCCTCATAAATGTATTAAAAGAAAAGGGAATTTTGCAGTATTGTTTCTTGAAAAAACTTTGATGTGATACTCGCTTACTTTTGTTATTGCTCTTGAATGAATAACGACAGAATAATTTTTTTTAATTTTCCTTTTACTCAGAATAGTGTCAGCTTCATTTGTCTCCAAAGAAAAGCTGTAAATGTTGAGCAGTCTAGTAGAAACTGGTGTATGAATGAGAGGGGCTATTATGAACGCTAGAAGGGCTATTAAGATATTATGTTTACAATGAAAAAATTGATCAAATTGATCAATTTTCTAACTTAAAGTAATTTATTATCTCTTGAAGGGTATTTAATAATTTCTCAGCTCTTTAGAGATGTTCGGATTGACATATTGCAACCTACAATACAGTATGTTAAAAATTTCACACATAGGCTATACTTATTTTTAATTATTTACCTAACAATTTTAGTCCTTCTTCTTACTGCTAAAGTTTAACGCAACTTTGAAAAATATATTCATCATTATTTAAAAACGTATTTTAATTTATTTTAGCAATGCAAGCTGTATAATAATTTTCTCAGTCTATAACTTACACACAAATTGTATAGCCCACACAGAAGACTATTACAGTACACTGATTTTGTTTACTCCTTCATATACACGTATGTCTAAAGTAGCTCGTCTTAATTTTTTTTTAATTTGTATACGATCTGATAGAAAAATTACAGCAAAAGATTAATTTTTTGTATCATATTAGCCCTACTTGATCCTATATGTAAAAGTTAGCTTTAAAGGAGAATAAAAATGTTGTATATGAAATTGTCCTCCTCAGCCGTCTTGCCTAGGGACCACAGCCAGCAAGGCGAGTTTATAAAACATACTATATACTTCATGAAAATAATAAATAAAACGTATGTATTTAATATTTCAATAATGAAGGAAGATGTTAATTTAAAAAAAAAAAATACGATAACGAAAGTATAATACATTTTGTCGTCTGCTAGGGAAGGGGTCTGTGATGAGGCGATAGTAGCGATCCTAGTGGCTAGCAACTAGCAAGTTCAACCACAGTCTAGTATATACAGTCACGAAGCTCAATACGTAGGGAATATGCATCCACAGATAGTTGCTAACCACTAGGATCGCTACTATCGCCTCATCACAGACAATGCGAAATAGTACCGGCACAGTCTATTGTTCCTAGCCAAGCCCCTACAGTCTCGGCTGCGCGAAACGAGGAAACCGGGGCAAATTGAACGCTGCGCTTGCCGCCATATTGTTGGAGAGCAGGCAAATAATAGCAGTGCGTAAGTCACGCAATTTAACGCTGTGATGATCTAAAATTGACATATTATGGCCATTTTCGACGTTTAACGTAAAATTAGGACGAAATAAACATATTCAAAGTTTCATTGATATGTGTTAGAACATTAAAGAAAAGAAAATACGTATGCAGCAATTTATAGAAAACATACTGATACATCCATAAATAGGCCTACACAATACACATTATAGATTGTATAATTTTACGATAATAAGCAAATTGTTAGGTTTCAGAGAATCTAAAATTATATTAACATATTAACTCTTAGATCACAAGACATAAATATATGCACCTTGATTACACAAGTTCTTGTTATAATCAAATTCCTAAGTGAAATAAATATGCGATAATCAGTATAGACTTGTTGTTAAGTTTTAGAGAATCAAAAATAAATTATATTGCCGGTACTTTTAGACCACAGGACGTAAGTAACCACGCAAAATATAATGTGCGAAGGTAGCCAAATTACATTGAATTCATTCTTCAATTAATAAAGGGAATGCTATCAATTATAAAAAGTATCGGTACCTAATACATTGCAAACAATAGGTAACGTGAAGACCTAAAAACTAAACAATCACTTTATGCAAGATAAAAAAACCACATACTTTTTATGTGTGGATTTTTTACATATTGTATTTTTATTTTAAATAAATAAAATAGATATAATATCATTGCTTGTGGAGTGATGGTACATAATTTTTATGCACATATACAATATCAATAAGATGTCATTCCTTGCTTTTGTTAATAAAATATATCCGGCAAAATGTAAAAGAGTTATTTATAGGTGAACTCTGAATCATAAATTCACAAAGGAGGCTTAACTATTATAGCTATTTATTTATTTATTATCTGTATATTTATTTATCCATATATGGATCTTGAATGAAAGTTTATCATCTTGCAGATAAATTCATTTACATAATAAAAACAAAAAGTTATCGTTCCACTAATGTTTTAACATCTGATGTGTAAGTCTAAATAATTCACTCAGTGGGATTTCTCTACAATCTGATATACCTGTACTAACAATTAAGTATTCTTTATTGTCGTAAACTACTGATTGATTTTTAATGATATTGATATTGTAACAACAGAGATAATATATAATTGCAAATAGCTTGGAAAATTAAACAGGGATGGTATTATCGCCGCGCTCTCATGGTTAACATTCGGCAGGTCTTTGAGCGGCCTCATGCGTTCGGCAGGTCTTTGAAATTTAATTGTATTATTGTTTTCAATTTCTTGTGTCGCCGCTCCAATCACTCCCCTCAATTTCAATAATGCAACCAATAAGCTGCTTTAATTATTATTAAATGACACTTACTTGTCTAATCCACGTAGACTTAACCCGAGGTTGCAATGTCTTGTGCTGAGGACGAACATTAAGGTATGTGATTAAAAATTATTATTAAAGAGTTATTATTAAGAGTTAAGAAAGCCAACGTACTCGTATATGAAATAATAATAATAATAATAATAATAATAATAATAATAATAATAATAATAATAATAATAATAATAATAATAATAGCCATTTAACAATATAACAAACTATCGAGAAAGTAGACGTGACAACGTGACGCTTAGGGTGAAACCTACAGAGCAACAATCGGTCGGCAAAATTATTTTTTTAAACCACACCGCACGTTATTGTATGATGCCGACATGTTAAGCATGTGTCCGCGGCGATAATATATCATCTTTCAAAATTATATTGCCATTACTTTCACACTATTCACTAAAAACACCCGAGACAAAACAAAGGACAAGTATGACAATCGTGTTTACCGCTCTATTTCTACCAGCAGCATGGCGGCGTAAACATGCGCAGACTGGTTTCAATTTTGGACAGCACACCAGCGCTCTGTGTGAGTCTAGTATACTATTATAACGTCTTTGTTCCTAGCACCCTCAACAACTCAAACTTCGTGATTGTATATACTAGACCAGACGTCTCCAAAAGCGTACTCGCGAGTAAGCCCCTGAACGGAACCTTAGCCAGTACGTAATGAGCGCGCTCCGCCTCACCCATCCCACCTGTACTGTACTCAATGTTTATGCGCAAACGAAGAGCAGTGGCGGACTGCATTATCACTGTGTTGGTCGGAGTGTTCGACCGTTTCACAATGTCTTCTAATCATGGACGTTGTACATTCAAGGATGAATAGGAAATGTTTCGTGTTAGTTGGGAGAATGTGAAATGCTTAATATGTTCGAAAATTCTTAAGCGTGTGTTAAAATTCAACATGCGACGACAATACTCGACTCTTCACAAAGAATATCATATAATTACAGGTATGCTGGATATGTGAAAATAATTTATTTTGAGGCTATCTGTATAACTGTTGGTTATACATAATAATCAGTGTATTACAATACGTTTGCACTCAGTTCCGCATGACAAACATAAACTTTTTTGTTTAATTTTAGGTGAAATGCTTAGGCCTACAAATATTTTGATAAATATAAAACAAGAAAATACAAACACAAATCAAACAAGTGTTCTCAGTCTTAAACAAAAAACGTTTCTTGCTAGCTATGTTCTAGCTCGGAATATTGGAAAATCAATGAAGCCCTTTACAGATACAGAAGCATCATTTGTAAAATCGTACATACAGAACGCTACTAAAATACTGTGTCCAAAACAAAGTCAAAGTTTAGGAAAATTAAATTGTTTCCAATTACACTTCAGAGAAGGAATTTCAAGATTGTAAATGCAATGTAATGTTAGACCCTATTATTACATGCTGTATTATTTTACCATTTATTAATATTATTGTGCTCAATGAACTCTCTTAATTCTGTGATATATTTTGTATAACTGATCTCAACTGCGCCCGAGCACGAGCTTCTGCTCTTTCTGGGTTGCAATGCCTAATGTAGCTCAAGTGTAAAGTATTAAATAAATAAATAGAATCTGAAGTCGAAACCACAATTAGCCAGTTTGTAGCTTACTCACTTGCATTGGACTAAAGCACAGATAGAAATGACAAAGTTCACCTAGCCATTTTCATCCGAGGACTTAATGAACATTTTACTGTGTCTGAATGTCTTCTAGATGTAATTACAAAATACAACTGGAGAAGATCTTTTCCAGGCACTGAAAGGCACCATAGAACAGAAGAGGTTGCATTTGCAATGACTTGTGTCAATAGTAACAGAAGGGGCTCCAGCTTCATAGTATGTCTTTTGACATAAACCACAATCTACTATATACAGTCGCGAAGCTCAATATGTAGTAAAAATGCAAACATGGGTAGTTGCCCACCACTAGGATCGCTACTATCGCCTCATCATCACAGATCTCTCCTAGCAGATAAAATATGTTACACTTTCGTTGTCGTGTTCTTTTGAAAAAATTAACACTTTCCTTCCATTATTGAAATATTAAATGGATAAAGTTCATTTATTATTTGAATGAAGTATATTAAATTTCACCATAAACTCGAAGATACCTGCAAGAAATAGGTTAATATTATTTTTGTTTGTGCAAAACGAACTGACATTTACTATAATCGCTTCACTCATTCAAGATTATAGCGATAATGAACTATGAAACCAATAAATATTAATTTGCATTTCCCTTTACAACAATAATATAATAACAATAATAATGGAAATATGAATTAATGGGAGTAACTTACGTTTACCCGTACTTGTAGTGTAGGCTTACGTAGTTAACAAAGTGGGATGAGGTTAAGCAATAATAATCACACCAGAATTGGAAATAAAACGTGATCAATAAATTTTATTGCAACCGACTTACTTTTTCTACGTCTCTAGTAAAGTAACAAATAAAAATAACAACAAAATTAACAGCTATAATTAAAAACATATCCTTTGAATAAAAAGTAGGCCTAAGTTGTCTGAAAATGTACAATTATTCAAGGAATCAGCTGATACAGACGGTATAGAATTAGTGCAAAGCTTTTGTTTCTCAGCTGCAGGTAATAACAGAACAGGTTTATGTGAAACATCAAATAAAGTTGGAACTGCATTCCAGATTAATTAATTTTTGTTTTCATTCATAAATTGTGTGTTTTCGAAATGAAGAGAGCAAAAGTTTATATTATTATAAAGATATGCTTCATTCTTTGTCATTAGATCTTCCCTCCTGCTGTTTATTAACCACTTTTTGGATCTAGAAGTAAAATAAGAAATAGATGTTAGGATTTTTCTTCACGAGCATCAGTGCGAAATACGCAACGACCTAGCACTCGATGGAAATACGACTCAGTCCACTCTAAATCCAAAGTCGACCGTGAACAGTCTATTGTTTCTAGTTGTTTATCGCGAGATTTGCAAAAAATCACCTCAGTAGACTGTGTACAAACTATGATATTTCTTATTCTTTTGATAATATTATTTGTAAACATAAGCAGACCGTTGCCGCGATCCCCCACTGACCGCTCCCATCTGTTGAGGTACGAGTCACTTGCCCTTCTCTAGTCTTACAGCACACTGTGTTCGGCGGGCAGCATCGAGAGCACGAATGACGATACGCTTTTTGGAGACCGCTGTACTAGACTGTGGTCCAACTGTCAATGGATGCATATTCCCTGCGTATGAGCTTCGTGACTGTATGTACTAGACTGTGATTGTATTGAGAGCATGTTAACTGCCTAGTACAAAACAAAACGAACAAAGTTGTTGACAAACTTGTTGCTGTGGAGATGAGAATGGATTTGGAGAAGATACAGCAATGAACATGTGTGCATTGACCCTGACGGAGAACATGTAAAACATGTACTATGATTTGTCCTATAGTATGGAACCTTTCAGATAATCTATACATTTATACACAATCGAGGCCATTGTGAGAGAGTGGAGATGATATGAAATTATGTTATCAGAAGCGCTAAAATATCTACTTAATATGAGCATCATATTGCAAAAATTGCTCCTTAATTTTTAATTAAAATTAATGCTACTTTTTGTATTCTAAATGAATTGTTCGATATAAATTTAGCTTATTGCTTCCAAAAGTGTTATTTCATAAAAAAAGATGTTCAAGGTTTCTGATATCTGTGATATAAGAATCTCAAGGAAGTAACGTGTTATGTAAAACTTCAAGTACTTCCTTATAAACATCTACGCAGCATCTATTAGATATTTATTTTATAAAAATCCTTGACAAACAAATGATGCTCATATGAATGTATGCAACCTTAAACAGCAAAAATATAAAACAATAATAGCAATAATATAGTAATATTAATAGTAACTATAGCTAATATTTTCTTACTTTCTATTTCTTCATATTTACAATATTAATAACATCTTCTGACTAATCAAATACAAATCAAATTTCTATACTTCTGTTAATCATTGCTAACTTTTATATTGAAGGTGATTTCTTGTAACAGTGAAATACTATTCTGCCCGATATATTCAAGAGCCATCCACAGCAATAAATTTATTTCCTTCATAGTCTCTAAAATACTTCCTCTCTTGTTCGTGGTCGGCTTTTTAACGATGAGGTTCACTAAGATGAAATCGTGGCTAACGAGAATTACAGGCTACGGTGCGACGTCATATTCTTAGTCATAACTAGAGTTCGAAGTTGAGGCACATTTACTCTGAAGTTAAGTACACACAGAATAATACAGTGTTTACAAAGCAGCTGGCAAGGTGGTCCCTCCCCTCATACACAAATCATGTTAGTTGGATGGAGCAATACAGCCCAAGCAAGGAAAAAATTAAATGTTCGCCTGAAGGACAAACGTAAATATTACGTTGGTTAGAATATATCGCAATTCTAGAATGGTGGAGCTTTATCCAATATTAAATGAAGGCAGAAATCTAAACATACACACAGCTCTAACTTTGTATAAAGCATTAATTAGATCAGTAATATTATATGCTTGTCCTGCTTGGGGACATGCACCTATTACAGTCCGTAAAAAATTACAAGTCTTCCAAAACAAAATTTTAAGATTCATTACAGGACTACCTAGAGTAACTCCTGTTAGATTGATTCATGAAGAACTAGAAATCTCGACAATTCAAGAATTTATTTCAAATCAAGCCTTCTGCACGTACACCAAGTCGTACAGCAGCACAAACCCACTAATTTCTTCACTAGGAAATTACAATCCTGCATTAGATAAACATAAAAGACCTAAGAGAGTACTCCACCCTCTAGTTTGGAACGACAACGTACAAGACGAATACCAACTTGAACTCTAAACAACCATTTGACTCCTCAGACATACATGTCAATTAATGCACTAATAATGTTATTTCTCTTTTCCAGGGTCATCACGTTATTGGCTGCATAGATGCTTTGAATTCTTTGTAACTAATTAATATGTATTTTAATGTTTGAGTACTTCAAATGATGATTAAATGACACCCTCCCACCACAACATATTCATGACCCCATTGTAGCCAATTGGCTTGTCGTCAGCACGACACCTCATCCTGCTCAAGGTTTTTTCCGTGGTTTCCCTTGAGTAATAAGACAAATGTCGGGATGAGCCCTAAAAGAAACGGGCCACGGACCACTTCCCTTCCCCCACTCTTTCTCTTCTACTATCACAAAGAACTTGCTAATTTCTTAGATAACAAACCCGTATTATGATAATAGGGGAAAATAATTATACTGTAAGTTCACAGGGCTAACGGCTTCGAAGCTGGGTACCTGGTTCTAATGAAGTGCACTGGTAGCAATATAACATGGGGGCATGAGATAGTTACTCTGCCTGCCTTAAAAAATTCACTTCAATTAATCCCCAAGGTAAAAAAAAATCGCATTATCGTTTTAGGCTGTAGAAACGTAATATTATTCTTAGGCCTATAAACAGTTCTACAGAACAATACTATTTACAAAGGTGTATACTTTGTAACAATTTTAATAATAATAATAATAATAATAATAATAATAATAATAATAATAATAATAATAATAATAATAATAATATTGGGTTAAGAACTGCTTATAATACAGATTTAAGATTATGTACAGCACACATTTACCGTTATTAAATGTTAAGAAGCGCTTTTAATACACATTTAAGATTGAATAATTTCAAGGAAAAATTGTCCCGGGGCCGGGTATCGATCCCGGGACTCTTCGCTTAGCGCGCGAACGCTCTACCGACTGAGCTACTCCAGGAAATATACACGACACCGCCACAATTTTTCCTTTGTATCCACACGACTCAAATGAGCCGACAAGACGCCAGAACTGAACTATGAGTGCACACAAATACTTGTGTGACTTAAATTGTGGCTCTGGAAGTTTGTCCGTGGAGTTCGTATTCACCCTGCATAATTCACAGCGCTAATGATGAAGGTTAACATCGCAATTTATTGATGCAAAATTAATTATCAACAGTAATATCGATAGAGGTTTCGATTTTATCCATAAATCTGCGAGTGGAACACGAGCAGATTTATCTAGAGAAAATCAATATTCGAGTGAGATTTGACTATTACACGATTAGAAGAAAGTATATAAAGATTAGAAGAAATAAAGTACTCTAATATCTACAATAAAATATTAATTGAATTACTGAAATTCTATTTCACTAACGTTAGCTTCACCAAAGCGTTTGAACGGTGCCGCCATTTTCAGTTGACTGTCTATGCGATAAACAAATGACGATCGCAAAGCATGTTTTATAGTATAGAATTTGTAGTTTTAAATGTTGGCAAACAAAGAAACGAATGGTAGAGAAGTGATGAAAACAGAAGAAATTATATAAAGATTAGAAGAAATAAAGTACTCTAATATAATAATATAGATATTAATTGACTTACTAAAATTATATTTCACTAATGTTACCTTCACCAAAACGTTTGAACGGAGCCGCCATTTTCAGTCGACTATCTATGCGGGAAACAAATGACAATCGCAAAGCATGTTTTATAATACCGTAAATAATTTGCAGTTGGAAAACAAAGAAACAAATTCTAGGGAAATGATAAAAACAAACAAAAGCTAGGGAGGTGATGAAAATAAACAAATTATAGGGAAATAATAAAACGATTGGTTGAAAGACGTCCTTTCGTACTGTTTTATTGGTCAAAAGTAGTATGACGTACTAAAAGTGTAATAGTCTACTTAACCACAGCTGGAATAATTGAATGAAATGAAATACCCTACATTTATGAATGTTAAATGTTATGTTTTATTTAACGACGCTCGCAACTGCAGAGGTTATATCAGCGTCGCCGGATGTGCCGCATTTTGTCCCGCAGGAGTTCTTTTACATGCCAGTAAATCTACTGACATGAGCCTGTCGCATTTAAGCACACTTAAATGCCATCGACCTGGCCCGGGATCGAACCCGCAACCTTGGGCATAGAAGGCCAGCGCTATACCAACTCGCCAACCAGCTCGACTACATTCATGATTATGAAGAATGTCTTTCGTGTTACTTACTTACATACTGGCTTTTAAGGAACCCGGAGGTTCATTGCCGCCCTCACATAAGCACGCCATTGGTCCCTATCCTGAGCAAGATTAATCCATTCTCTATCACCATATCCCACTTCCTTCAAATCCATTTTAATATTATCTTCCCATCTACGTCTCGGCCTCCCTAAAGGCCTTTTTCCCTCCTGCCTCCCAACTAACACTCTATATGCATTTCTGGATTCGCCCATATGTGCTACATGCCCTGCCCATCTCAAACGTCTGGATTTAATGTTCCTAATTATGTCAGGTGAAGGATACAATGCATGCAGTTCTGCGTTGTGTAACTTTCTCCATTCTCCTGTAACTTCATCCCTCTTAGCCCCAAATATTTTCCTAAGCACCTTATTCTCAAACACCCTTAATATATGTTCCTCTCTCAAAGTGAGAACCCAAGTTTCACAACCATAAAGAACAACCGGTAATATAACTGTTTTATAAATTCTAACTTTCAGATTTTTTGACAGCAGACTGGATGATAAAAGCTTCTCAACCGAATAATAACAGGCATTTCTCATATTTATTCTGCGTTTAATTTCCTCCCGAGTGTCATTTATATTTGTTACTGTTGCTCCCAGATATTTGAACTTCTCCACCTCTTCAAAAGATAAATTTGCAATTTTTATATTTTCATTTCGTACAATATTCCCGTCACGAGACATAATCATATACTTTGTCTTTTCGGGATTTACTTCTAAACCTATCTCTTTACTTGCTTACAGTAAAATTCCCGTGTTTTCCCTAATCGTTTGTGGATTTTCTCCTAACATATTCACGTCATCCGCATAGACAAGAAACTGATGTAACCCGTTCAATTCCAAACCCTCTCTGTTATTCTCGACTTTCCTAAATGAAAATTCGCATTATTTCGGTGGATAGTAAAATAATTTTATGCATGTATGTGTTATAAAGAAACTGAATTTAATGGATAAGCGTAAAATGTAAAAGAGAAAGTATTTTCATCTTCTTCTCAGCCACTTTTACTCGCGGTATTTTTCTTCCCTATCTTAGCCGGAATTGATAAAGCTTACAAATACGACGCAAAAAAATCCCCTCCCCGTTCCTGCAAGTGAAGCATCCACTGTCGTCTGGCGGAAACTTCTATAATAAACCAGAAATATCGCGGCGGGTAGGAATGTGCCCTGTGCCAGCAAGTCCATCATTGTACACGACCATTAAATTGTAAATAAATTACTTTGAATAATATTAAGTTATTTGTTTGCGAGATCGTACTGATGCGGCTGATGCAACATGCAGAGATCTTTGTTAAGATCTTCCATCCGCATCTGCTCGCTGATAAACCCAGACTGACGTTTCGTATGGTGTGACGTTTGTAATGGGCTTCTCTGACGTCGGTGCTGATAATGCAACACCTAAGGTCAGAGCGAATTACAAAATAAGGTTATATTTCGGCCTTTGATACCCACTATGCATGCACTGAGTCATGTTTTTCCCCGGCCTACCTCTTGTTTACGTCTCGGCTCATTCACTGGCTATTTTTTTGTGTTTAGATAACAGTAATGAATAGGCCACCAATTAAATAACGATTTTGGAGACAGATTTCATACGATGAGTTTGAGGAAAGAAACATTCAATTATAATACACGGATCTCTTAAAGTAGTTAATGGCTCTCAACTAGAGTAACGGGTTCTATGAATATTTCGACTGCCTGTGAGGGTTCGATTCCCGGTTCTGATTTCCGTTCTCTTTAATTTCCAACTACGGTTCCCGGAAATTCTAGAACGTTATAGTTAAATAGTATATTATGCAACGAGCCTATAATGGCAGTAATTAAGACGCGAGTATGTTTTTGTTTATGAAACGAGCGCAAGGTCCACACCTGTGGAGTAACGGTCAGCGCGTCTGGCCACGAAACCAGGTGGCCCGGGTTCGAATCCCGGTCGGGGCAAGTTACCCGGTTGAGGTTTTTTTCGGGGTTTTCCCTCAACCCAATACGAGAAAATGCTGGGTAACTTTCGGTGCTGGACCCTGGACTCATTTCACCGGCATTATCACCGTCATATCATTCAGACGCTAAATAACCTGAGATGTTGATACAGCGTCGTAAAATAACCCAATAAAATAAAAAAATAAAAACGAGCGCAAGCGAGTTTCATAATTTTCATACGAGCGTCTTAATTACCATTATAGGTAAGTTTTATGCGACTTTTTATACCCGACCATATTTCTAACTTGAAATTATTCATAAGTTTTCATCTTATGGTTATGTGACGAACGGAACTGACCTGAATTGTGAGATGTGCGCAGACGCGAAGGTATTGATTTTTCCGAGGCACGAATATCATTGACCTTGATATAACCTAGAGAACATTAGTCTTGATATAACCTGTAAATTGATATAGAATTGAAAAACGAGATGACAAATTGAATTTATTTGAATATTATTTACAATTAACGCTAATTATTATAGTAACAGAGCATAACCTTCTGCGACAGTATTGGATTTCCAGCCTCCGTGCCTTTTCGCTAATTGTCTTTCGATTGCATATCCGAGAATAATCGATACTTGCGGTTTCATAATGGTACAATGGTGATTTATCATTGGCTGAACAACTGAATTATAATGAATAGGTGTACTTTAATGAGGTGCATTAAAGGGCTACTACCAGGTGTATAATTACTACATTTCGACTTGGTCGAGCATAAACTACTTTAAAACGGAAAAATGTAATCAATGGAAACATCACATGAACCAGAATATAACTATAAACGTACGAATTCTGCCTTCGGTTATCATTCACGTTTCGAATTTCTGAAACTCGTGACAACAAAAATCAAAGACATGTTCCAGCAAGCAGAATACTTCAATATGGTCCAACTCCATGCAGCTTGTAGTCGATGTGGTATGTCGTGATCTGTCATAGTTTGGATTCAACGTTTTTCATGGTCTGTCCAGGTTGTGACGTTCTCATGGTAGTGTCGCTAGAAGTGACATACTTAAAATCTCTTTAAATGAATAATCAAATTGTGTTAAAACTCTACTCAGTCTGTTCTTTGAAGATACTTTTTTAATATGTCCGTTAATCATTTCGAATGAAACAAAACAGATTAATCTGAGGAAGATAACTTACGCAATAAGAAATAATATCGGGATTATAAGAAGAGCAAATGACTCAATAAAACACTATCCAATGATAAATGCGACTATAAGAAAAGTTGGAGTGCCAAAAGAGAATAATAATAATCAGATTGTCTGTACATGTTTAGCATTAAATTATCATACGAAGATCTTCAAATGGACACTAATACACATCCCTGATTCCGCCTGCGAAGTCATTAAATACCTCCCACATGTCTGGACTGATATTTGGGCTGCCTAAACAAAAATGAAGGTCTTAAATCAGACATTCTGTATAGAACAGCTCCAAACTGATGGCACTTGCTTGCGTGAAACAGGTAAACCAACAGGAAGGGACGGTTAGGGGTGGGGGTATTCCTCTTTTCCTAGCAGAAGACGGACCAGAAGGAAATGGGGTGATGTGAGAGTGTTATAATGTTATGGCAGAAAACATGCTTCCTTAAATCTGATGTTATTTATAGTTTTTAAGGAACCCGGAGTTTCATTGCCGCCCTCACATAAGCCCGCCATTGGTCCCTATCCTGAGCAAGATTAATCCAGTCTCTACCATCTTATCCCACCTACCTCAAATCCATTTTAATATTATCCTCCTATCTACGTCTCGGCCTCCCCAAAGGTCTTATTTCCTCCGGCCTCCCAACTAACACTCTATATGCATTTCTGGATTCGCCTATACGTGCTACATACCCTGCCCATCCCAAACGTCTGGATTTAATGTTCCTTAATTATATCAGGTGAAGAATAAATTGCATGCAGTTATGCGTTGTGTAACTTTCTCTATTCTCCTGTGACTTCATCCCTCTTAGCCCCAAATATTTTCCTAAGCACCTTATTCTCAGACACCCTTAACCTCCGTTCCTCTCTCAAAGTGAGAGTTCAAGTTTCACAACCATACAGAAGAATCGGTAATATAATTATTTTATAAATTCTAACTTTCAGCTTTTTTGAGAGCAGATTGGATGATAAAAGCTTCTCAACCAAATAATAACAGGCATTTATCATATCTATTCTGCATTTTATTTTCTCCCGAGTCTTAAATCTGTTGTGTAATTACAAATTGTAAGGTTTGTTTTGTTTCACGCGTGTAACACAATGAAATGAAATGAATTATATAATAACACTAATTGAGAATTACAAAATCATAACACAGTCATAGTCTAACATAAAACTAAAAAGCTAACTAACTGATGTTTTGTAGTCGGATAGTAACACAGCTCGAGAGACAACCTCATAGCACGAAAACCAACTTCATACTAACCCATACACCCCCATTCTAACCTAAAAAGTACGATCGTTCTTAAGGAAGGTCAAAATAGTTTTCTGAGTGGATGCCACGATTTCAGAGCTGGATTATAATTTGTGTGGTCACGCGTAATGACACGACAACAACCAATGGTTATGAGGGCACCGAAGTTGCATATACATGATGATTCACGAGAATTTACCGTCCTTTACGGAGCTTATTTCTGATGATATTTTGAGCAAAAAATGTCATATAAACATAGTTCCTATTCTCAATATTTTCAGAGTAACACTAATTTAAAGTTGTTTGTAAAATACGTTTTTTCTTTAGTTTGAAGGTAAAAGAATAATACAAATAGAGAATGTACCATTCAGAAGTATCATTTCTTTAATTGGCAAGTATTGTGAAGCTAAAAATGTGCTGTGAACTCCTTAGATTCTTCGTACAGACATCTTTTTCTATTTTTAACTAGAAAATTACATTATTCTTACGCATTTATCACAACAATTATTACAAATCACACCACTTCCACCGACTTAATTATTTGCAGTTCAATTCTGCATCTGAAGGATATACCTCCTGAACCCAGAAGACTAGCATTTGCAAGCTTTCGTCTTAACACTGAACATGACATCTTGGGTAAACACCTCAATCGTCTTGGCATCCTTCCATCAGCATCCTGTATTTTGTGCCAGCAACAGGAAAACATGGATAGACAACATCTTGCAAAATGCCCTGCTCTGAAATCCTCCAAGGAAGTCGACCGCTACTGGGAAGCTAGAGCCCGAATGTTTTTAATTACTTAATCCGTAGTTTTGTTCACCACATTCTTGTTTTTCCCTCAGTCAATGATAGTAAATATCATGTACTAGCCATTAGACAAATAAATAAATAAATAAATAAATAAATAAATAAATAAATAAATAAATAAATAAATAAATAAATAAATAAACAAACAAATAAACAAACAAACAAAAAAACAAGCAAACAAACAGACAAACAGACAAAGAGACAAAGAGACAGGTAGATGGATAGATGGATGGATGGAAGGATGGATGGATGGATGGATGGATGGATGGATGGATGGATAGATAGATAGATAGATAGATAGATAGATAGATAGATAGATAGATAGATAGATAGATAGATAGATAGATAGATAGATAGATAGATAGATAGATAGATAGATAGATAGATAGATAGATAGATAGATAGATAGATAGATAAATAAATGAATGAATGAATGAATGAATAAATAAATAAATGAATAAATGAACAAATGAATGAATAAATGAATGAATAACTAAATAAATGAATGAATAAATAAATAAAGAAATGAATAAATGAATGAATAAATAAATAAATAAATAAATAAATAAATAAATAAATAAATCTAATAAATAAATAAATAAATCTAATAAATAAATAAATACATAAATCTAATAAATAAATAAATAAATGAAAAATAAATAAATAAATAAATAAATAAATAAATAAATAAATGAATAAATAAATGAATGAATAAATGAATGAATGAATAAATAAATGAATAAATAAATGAATAAATAAATCAATGAATAAATAAATGAATAAATATATAAATGAATAAATAAATGAATAAATATATAAATGAATAAATAAATGATTGAATAAATGAATGAATAAATAAATGAATGAATAAATGAATGAATAAATAAATGAATGAATAAAAAATGAATAAATATATAAATGAATAAATAAATGAATAAATAAATGAATGAATAAATAAATAAATGAATAAATAAATAAATGATTAAATGAATGAATAAATAAATGAATAAATAAATGAATGAATAAGTGAATGAATAAATAAATGAATGAATAAATAAATGAATAAATATATAAATGAATGAATAAATAAATAAATAAATAAATAAATAAATAAATAATTTTGCATCCTAATTTAGTCTTGGAGAGTTTACAACACATTTTAAAAATGTCGCCGTCCGCTTGAGTGCACTCGGACGCACGCTTGTGAACCGCAGTCGTCGTGCTACGTACGGCTATCTTTAATTTCCGTAGCGTTCGCGCTGGCTGCTGACTGCACGCTGACCAAGATCACGCGTTCACAGCAATGCGTTCCAATAACGAAACGTAACTCTGTAAATACTGAGAATAGGACCCATGTTTATATGATATTTTTTGCTCAGAATGTCTTCGGAAATAAGCTCCTTAAAGGATGGTAAATCTTTGTGAATCACCCTGTATAATTACCCATGTCAAGCGGTCTCTCACAGTAATATCTCGGTATCTAGAGCAGCCAGTGACCTGTGTGACCATTCGTTTGATCTGTAATCGCAAGTTCTGCAATACTAAAGCGATAACAGACTTTACAATTTAGTTGTTTTAATGTGTTTAATTAGCCTATCAAATATTTGGTGACTGGCAATATCTGATGGCGGACGTAAAAATGCTTCAGACAAAGTCTTATGTTCCGGGATTTATTTTAGAAAAAAATAGATGTAAAAATATCTCCGTATTCAGGAGTAAAATTTTAGTCTTTTTTTAATTTTATTTAATTATGTGTGGGGACTTACACATTCATCTCCTTACAGGTTACATCTTCAGATTAATAAAGTACCAGACCTATTCTGTTGGGTTTAGCACTAGGATAGCTACTCTCTATTGCCTTCTCTGTTTGTTCATTTTCTGTTTATTGCAATAACAAAATAGTTTGTCGTCAAGTGAGAGAATAAAAAACAATATCATTTGAACCGAGTGTTTCGTTGTGGCATATGAACCCTATCTTATTTTTCTGAGGAGCTGCTTTATTTCACAACTAGTTCTCCTAACACGATGAACTCTATCGCCTTCTTGCAAAACAGTGTCTCTAATGTCACTTCCCTCATTAGGAAAGACAATTACTCATTATCATAGGTCAGAGCCTTGCCTAGCTGATGAGTGCATCTCTTTCTACATAATATTTGAAAATAATTTTCATTTTCTGCAGTCCATCCAGAATCTTAAGAGATATTGCGCACTAAAAATTTACTTGTAACACTAAATGTAGGTCTATGTTAACCTGTCTTATTGCCATAAAATAAAGACATCAATAAAATAATCAAGAGGAAAATTTTACGTTAAATTTATTCAACAATAAAATATTCACCTAAAAAACTGAGTGTTTTAATAAAAAGTTTCATTTTAATGAATTAGAGGAATATCATAAATATTGCCAAAATTAAAGCCGTGGGACTTCATTGAATTACTCTCGTCACTGAAAAAAGAAAATTGCAGGTGCATAGCTTTACTAGTTGCATATATTTATGTAGAACTACGTATGGTGCTATCACCTGTCGAGAAGTGCATAGCTTTACTATGCTGCTTATCTTTACGTAGAACTACGCATGGTGGGATCACCTGTCGACATGTGCATTGCTTTACTAAGCTTTATATCTTCACGTAGAACAACGTATGGTGGGATCACGTGTCGACAGGTGCACTGCTTTACTAAGCTGCATATCTTTACGTAGAACTACGTGTGGTGGGATCACCTGTCGACAGGTGCATTGCTTTACTATGCTGCACATCTTTACGTAGAACTACATGTGTGCCATCACCTGTCGACAGGTGCATAACTTCACTATGCTTCATATCTTTCTGTGTATGGGTTGTCAATTATCAGCGCGCGGAACGAGGGACATACTTGGATAATAAGAGGAATGCAAGAGGAATACAAGGAGTACAATGGAAATACAAGGAGAACAAGAGGACTGCAAGGATAACAAAAGAAATACAAGGAGAATAAGGGGATACAAGGAGAACAAGGGGAAGATAAGGAGAAGAAGGAAGGGGATTGCATTTTTGTGTGACGGTCAATTCCCAAATTGCTCCCCCCCCCCGATATCTAGTGAGGAGAAAGTCGTGGTTGTGCGTAAAGGAATATAACTGTTGACAGCTTAGATGGAGAAATAAAACTTGACAAATGAATATAACATCTAGGGCGGAAGTGATATAACTGTGCAGATTGAAGGAGACAACAGAATACTTAAAATAGATAAAACCCTACTATTTGTTTTGTAATGAACTGCATGGTTAATTAAAACATTAGATTGAAAGTCTGAGTAGTTTGGCAACAGCGCATCGCCGGCTCACCTAGGAATACACACAAACTCAGGTCTGAATATCCTCCATATTTGAAGCCAATTAATTTGAAGGTATCGTATATTTTTTTACTTAGTTTTAATTTAATTTTCAAACTTCACCTAAAATAGGAATTGCCCTGAAGGACAAAGTATACCAAATATACAAGTATTAGTAAATACGTAAAATTTTATGAAAAATGTTTTCGTGAGAAATGTAATAATTATTATTGTGTTATTGAATATTTTAGAGCTATCAAAGAAACAGTCTTGGCCAAAGAGGATTCAAGATTGAACTCTTTCCAGAAATTAATAAATATTTTTGTAATCGTGCCTCTAGCACCCACTAATAATCCAATAATTTCAATAGTTTGTAACTTAAACATATGTAAATAATAAGGAACAGTTGGACATAGATTTGATTCTTCTCATTGTTGACATCTTCCGGTTGAGTTGTATTCAATTCGAAACGGATAGCAGGATCTATTATATAGCCTGTTGTGTTGTTAAAGGCTAATATATCAACACGCCGACAGCTTCCTGTTTCCGATAAACCATGGATTTCTTCATAGGTTGTATATCCCTTGTCGCGAAGAGCTTGAGCGATTGCGGATCTGATTTTGTGATGCCTGGCATTGCGTAATGTCTCACCATGCGGGCAAGATCCAAGAACGTGAGCGAGAGTTTCTATCTCGTTGAAGCAGTGGCGACAACGGTTACTGTCCATGGATCTGCCCGGAATAGCGCGTACAGCCGCAACATTACCGACCATTTTTATAGAATCCCTCCATTGACTGCAACTCAGTCCTTCATGATGAGTGATCCACCAATTTGTGGCAGGATGTTCCGCGAAAAGGGAAGGTCCTTTCCCTTTTTGAGAAAGCGCGCTCCATTTCTGAAATTCTAGATCTCTTAGCGTAGCCCTCACTTTCCTCGAATCAAGAAATCCGTCTCGGGAGTTAGTGAGACTGTCATCGTATGTTAAGTTTAGTCTGGTTAAGCAGTGTTTGCTTTCATCTATTGGGCTTCTGGCATTTAGAGTATAGGGTTTATTTGATTCGTATAGTGTTTTCAAAGCATTAATTTGCTGCAGAACTGCTTCCCATTGAGATCTGAAAAGTTCCAAGCCTTTAAATTTTCTGGGGCTGTAAACCATGTTGTCAGGAAGATCAACAGGGAGTTATAAAATTTCCTTTAAAATGCATTTTATCATTTTGTCAGAGTCTTCTAGAAATTTTTGGGGAATCTGACGAAGGGGGATAGTTTGAAAAGGATAGATGAGTGTAGGGCAAATCGAAACATTTAAGACAGAGAATTTCTGATCGGCTAATTATGTTCTAATGCAATGTTATACCTGGTGATTAAAAAGTATTGAACATTGTAGCCTTCCTATTTCTAATTTTATGGAGAAACTTTACCTATATAGAAAAGTAACAAGGAGTGATAAAATGAATAACATTTTGAACACGTTTTCAAAAGCCATGTTTTTCATTTATAAAGGACGTACCAAGGACCCTGTTTTATTTTTAAATGTCACTATGCACTTATTTTTTCATTTTTCTATTCATCAGGTCACAAAACGTGCAAGATCCTATTTTTCTCCATTTATGAACTGTTATTTTGTAAAAACTGCCTCGAATTTATGATCCAAATGTATGTGTAGGTAATTAATAACTAAACTTCACTATATCAATTTATCATTATGCAGAATAAGGATGCCAGGAACTAAATATTCATAGACAAAAACTTAGCTTTATATTATTCTCCGAGTCATAATTTGCTCTTAAATGGAGTAGACAAACAACTACTACAAAAGAAGAAGAAGAAGAAGAAGAAGAAGAAGAAACAAAGCTTCAACCACTTTCTCGGAACCAGCTTCCTATTTATTGTGCTGCTATAAATCTTCCTTGAACATCAATTACAAGGTCAGGGGTCGGGGTCTTCGCAACTTTATCGAATTTCATAATCTAGTTAGGCCTGTGACACAAAACCACAACGATAACAAAATAACAATATTCCACACAAACAAATCTCACTCACTCACTCACTCACTCACTCACTCACTCACTCACTCACTCATCCGCAACCAGGAATCAATCAAATAATCGACTAATCAATCAATAAATCAGTTAATGAGGCAATAAAATCTGTATTAATTTTATTAATTAATCAACCAACCAGATGTACTGTATAGGCCTATTTATTAGTCAACCAATCAAACATTCCTGAGTAACCCATCTAGCACACTTCCGTTAAGTACGTAGGTACTTACACAAGCGTACAATTTGTGAGCTTCATCCAAGGAAAGAGAGACAGAACTCGCTGAGTGTTAGCCTTGATCACATATATAACAGATTGACCATCCCCATGTTAAAATCGGTAACATGTGGAAGAGAACAACCGCCAGGATCGCCACCGTCAATTGAGAACGACCGCTAGAAGGAAGTACAAGGTTCGTTCCAACAACAGTCAGGAACCGTCCGTAACTATCGTGAGCATGCGCAGTACAGAAAAAGCGTTCCAACACACTCCAAACCAGTCCTGAACTGGAAACATGTACTGCAGTCGGGCGTTCCAACAAACTTTTGACACGGGTCCGGAACGGTCAGAAGTAGTCCGCGGATTGAGGCATGTACTGAAGAGTACGCGAGACGCGCATGCGCATAAGCTCACCAACGTCTCCTGGATACTGAAGAAAGACATGATCGACTATTCACATCAACGAGTTAGAAAGAGATTTCTCTTTCTAACTCGTTGGTTCACATCAATGAGGTTAAGATGAAAAGTGACAGTGCAGACGAATAATAAAACTAGAGATTTAATTTAAATTGTCGCCAAAAAGAAAGAGAATGAAAATTATTTGGGTATTGAAATAGTTAATTACAAAAGTATAATAAATAACGTACATCAATTGATAATTAAAAAAAGAGAACTATTTTTAGATGAGAGTCCCCCAGTACACAACGATGAATTAGCGGAATTCTTGCCTTTCATATTTTTTGTCATCTTTTTATAGAAAATGATCGGAATTCTATTTTCTGCAATTAGAATTAGCTGCGAAACGATAATAATTAAGCATCCCGCTCTTAGCAAAGATGATCATAGTTATAGCATCTCTGGATTTCGTACATAACGATCCGCGAAAGCGTTCCAACAGCGTCCAGTCCAGTTTCAATCCCATAGCAGATGCTCAACTAGCGCATGCGCATAAGATGGTACAGGAACCGTACATGAACTGATCCATGAACCGCTTGTTGGAACGAACCTACAGTCGCTCCATGCAATTCAAATGAGAGTTAAAGCGTGACTTCTTATGCAGTAGCTAGATGGCAGCATAGAGAAAATGATAAAAGTTTTTACCGTCAAAGCCCATAAAGCTGAGCAATCTGTTGTAATTATATGTGATCTGGGGTGTTGGCCATCTCTTTTGTGACACCGGGAGTAGGAAACTCTATTGAACTTGAGGTGTCAGTGATTGAAGATCGTCCCTTTGCAGTTTTTGCAAAATGGTCCCCTTTCTTGTAAGAGATTTCCTGGTCATAATGAATAGTAGTAATAGTAGTAGTAGTAGTAGTAGTAGTAGTAGTAGAATTAGTTGTAATAGTAGTAGTAGTAGTAGTAATAGTAGTAGTAGCAGTAGAATTAGTTGTAATAGTAGTAGTAGTAGTAGTAATAGTAGTAGTAGTAGTAGAAGCAGCAGTAGTAGTACTTGTACAGCATTATTTTCTGTTAGTTTATCTCTTTATAAGTTGTAAACGAACGAATGTAGAATTAAATGGATTGCACCACTGAATTTTTGTGAATATTCTAATGTCATTTGATACTTTATATGATTATCAGTTTCTACATTAAAATCTTTTGTTAACTCGGTAGAAGGAGAAAAATTACGACTTGTAGCGGAAAATTGGCATGTCTGTCATCTTGAAGACCATTGTCTTCAATGGAGTATAAAGTAATTCTCTGCAAAGAAATTTCGCGAATGATTGTGTTGAACACTTGATCTATAACAAGTCAAATGTGAACAAGTTTATAAGTACATAATTTAACAAATTAATACGCTAATAAATAAAAGTATCTCTTCAGTGTCCTCCAAGGGTACGCGTACCACTGGTTAAGAAACACTGGCTAAAGAATACAAAAAAACTTATACGTATTAAATAGTAGCAGTACCAAAATGTCAATTTTACCATATTGTTCGGTTTTTGGCAGAAATGGACAGACAGAATAAGAAACGAAGCTGTACTGGAAAGAGTGGGTGAAGAAAGAATATTGTTGAAACTGATCAGAAAGAGAAAAAAGAATTGGCTGAGAAGAAGCTGCCTGCTGAAGGATGCACTGGAAGGAATGGTGAAAGGTTGAAGAGTTCGGGGCAGAAGAAGATATCAGATGATAGACGACATTAATATATAAATATGGATCATATGCAAAGAATACGAGGAAGGCAGAAAATAAGAAACATTGGAGAAAGCTGGGTTTGCAGTGAAAGACCTACCCTTGGGCAGAGCACTACGAACGAATGTCAGAATGCTAATATATTTTATTGACAGACAGGTCATTGCAATCTGTGACCAGCTGTAACAAACATGAACTTAGGCCTCCTATAAGTTTCAGAATTCCTCCTGACCTTGGGTAATACACAATACAAAGTTTGTTGTTTATCATTACTCAACTCACCATCTGTGATGAAATCCTAGGATAGGTCAAGATCATTTTAGTTTAATATCATCTTCACTGGTTCCTGTGTTAGTTCCATTGTTGATATCTCTTCAAAACATGACATGAAATTGTTAGTTGTAACGAATAATTCACTGTACCACTGCCGTGTTTAGGACTGAACACATTGCGATACTGTTATTAAACGTAGTGCAATCTTGAGGTCTTCTTGATCTAACAACTGACAATTAGTTATCTAAATAATAGTAATTAATACGTCCGAATAATAACTAAAATTTTTATTATTTATACAGAGTGAACTTAAAATGTGGGGACAAACTTTAGGAGATGATTCCTGACAGGAGGAGGAACAAAAAAAGACCGTATGGGATAAATCGCAATATAGCGAACGCCAGTAGGGGAAGTTATCCCCACCCACATGAAATGTGCATTCGACACAACACTCGCCTATCACGTAGAGCAGGGATGCGATACCTATTAGTAGACTTCGTTGAATTGCCACACGCAGCATGCTATCAGGTTGCCGATGTACGGTAGTATACAAGAGGTTAGCGACCGCCCGGTCTCGTAGTAGGCCTATAAGCAGTTCATGTTAAGAGTTGTGACCGGTCCAAATAGATAGAGCAGCTACAGCTAATGTATACCTCTGTAAGCACTTGTTTTTCTATTACTGTGGTTGGAATAGTCAAAGCTTAACATATCGACCCTCACAAGTATTAACATTGTAACTCACTTTCTTCCATTTTTCAGGAGAAGCAAATGAAGTTTTAAAATGATCGTGTAAATCAGTGTATACAGATGGTAACAATAAGAGTTTACATACGATTGGGAAGGTTTAGAGAGCTACAGTGATAGTACTGGAAGAAAACGAAACAATTTAAGACCATATTAACTAGCATAACTCAAAACCATAAAAAATTGAGTTACGATGTTAGTATTTGGGACGGTCGATATGTTCAGTGCAGACAAGAATTCAATCAAACATACTACAATAAAAGTGTTGCTGTTCCAAATAATTGCCCCTGGAATACTCTTACCCCTGCAGCCAGTTTTGACCCGTTGGAAAACGTGGTTGGATGCTGTTAATTATTATGCAGAACATTACGGCAAAATAATGGAGGTAATTGATGCATTGGATAGCACAGACAGTTCCGCTGTTGCAGCTGTAAAATCATTGCCTTCTGAATAGCTATTGGAAGATATTCTGTTCATTGATTCTAATTTTAAAATCGTGTCCAAAAGCATCACCCTGTTAGAATCGTCTAAACTATAGTTCTCAGAAGCCCTTAATATAGTGTATAAAGTATCACAAACCGTTATCCAAAATAACAATTCACTAATTTCAGGAAAAATGAAATGTAAGTTGAGAAACATTATTGCTAAAAATTCTGCCTATTCACAACTTCGTATCATAAACGATGTACTATCAGGTCACGACAAGACGTCTGAAGTTGGTGTACTCAAAAATAGCGACTTTCCGTTCTGCAAATATGTATGCATTACATCGTGTGATATTGAACGTACATTTTCCCAATATAATAACTGTTTGAGTGATCATCGGAGGAGGTTCACTTTGCAGTCGCTCAAAATGTACGTAACTCTTCACTGCAATGTACATATTCAAGGATGATGTGAGTATATTACATTAAATTTTAAGAGTTAATATATCTCACTACAAAATAATTGTGTATTTACATGTTTAGACATTACCCACTTCAACGGTCATTCATTATATTTCTTGAATGCAGGATACAGGTTTTATTGTAACCGCAGTATACTGCTTAGTGTTTACATCAGAGGCATACTCCATACGTTACACGGCCCCTTCTCCTACAGTCTATACCGCGTGTGTAGTAAACCTTATGATTCTCGTGGCAATTCCACGAAGTCTACCTATTAGTATTTCAGAGCGCGAGCTTTTTTAAACTCTCTCCATAAGCGCGGAGCTTTTCTACCTGAGCCACAGGGGTGTACAGTACATACAACGTTGCAGACTCTGACAGATTGCAAGCGAGATTACAATACAGATTTTAATGAACAGTTTTATATAATGAACATGACGGTGAAGTACAGCGTTAAATAAGTAAAAAATATATGGGCCTACTATATTATTTGTAAAAAAAAAAAAAATGTCGAACGTCAGTACGAAACACAACACAGATATAGACATTATTCTGGAGAAGAGAGAAATTGATTTCAGACAAGAAATAACGCTGAAAAATTAAGAAAATCCGCGTTTTTTTGTTTTGTTTTTATAATCGTAATTATATTTGAGACTGTTTTAAATGACTTAACCATATAATCATATATAGCCATACATGCGGTGCGTGAGTTGAGACGAATTTTTTTTATGCTGTTTTCTCGACTTTAAAATGTTAAGCAGTTTACTGAATGAAAAGCTCCTTGTACAACAGTTATTGTCATATTGGCCTGAAACTTCTCACAAAGATTAATTATGATGATAAATAAAATTTAACTAGCATTTGTATGAAATATTAATATTAAGTTTCTTCGGGGAATATTCATATTGCCCTTAGATTAAATATGCTGTAATGGTAAATTCATAAATTAAAAAAAAAATATTGTCTCTCTCTATTTAGACTGGTCTCCAAAGCTAATTAATTTTTATTCCCATTACTATTTTCAAGACTTCGAGCAAATATGAACTAAAATTTTTGAAAACTTTGACGCAAGGAGCCTTTTTAGTGATGTCAATATAAAATATATTACAAAAATATAATTTCAAAACTATTAGGCTTAATGACACCAAATTGTGTATATAGTATTGTAGACTAGTTTATATAGTTTAAATTTCACAAATTTTCGCCGAAAATTGTGAAAGCTTTAAAAATCATACATATCCCCTTAAATAATTGACCCCCAAAATTACGATGGCTCTTCAATAGAATAATTTAATCAATTTGTTTTTTCGTGTTACGTGCATCTCATAAATCACTCTAAGAAAACTCATTACACAATCAAGACTGGAGAGTAAGGACTACATTTTCACAATCACACAATCAATATACTCTATTTCAATCTATATTGTCGTTATTATTTTTTCAACAAATACTCAAAAGTACTTAGAGATCACACACGTCGAGCAGCTAGACCCTATTAGTTTCTCCTAACCAATGAAGTGAAGTATTTACAAAATAAATAATTGCTTTTAACAAGAAAATGGATTACAAACAATTAACTTTCCCTATTTCTCTTTTTATTCTTAAAATCCCTTTCCTTTGCGATTTGTTTATATATGTACATGTATATTAAATAACTGAATAATTAGCCCTATTACATAGCCAGAAATTTAGTAGCGCAAGTTATTGTAATCTGCCTTTATTCGATATATATGCATGTACATCCCTGTGTCTACGTTAAGACGCTATGTAGTGGATGCGCTATGCGCTCGTGATCAAGGTCGAGCTCTTCTACCGTGATTGGGAGCTAATATCGTCTCATACATGATGTAGAGTGTCTGGTGAGCTAATAGGGGAAAAGTGGAAGGGGTCGTGGGCGGAGCTTCTACGTTCGCTATATTGCGATTTGCCCGCCGTATGAACATATGTTCGAAAACGAAAGTTTTTCACGATACATGGTAATACTCGTATTCATAACATCAGCCCATCATATCAGTTACAGTGTGTTTACGCTTATTTTAAGTTTCAGATCAGCTCCGTAGTGTACGTTGGAAAGTGCTGTTAGAATGGATCAGCTTGGCAGGCCACAATCCTAGAGCTTACACGGTGGTTATCCCAGCGTCTTGTGAAACATATTCTTCCAGATCAGATGTACGAACTTGACGGTGCCACCAGCGAATAGGGCTTATAAAGAATGGACACTGAGCGAATTTTCCTGTGTTTTGTTTCTCTGTGCGCCAGCGGCTAGTTCTACTTTCAAGCGCTAGAGGTAGTGTAATCGAGCATACGCTAAGATAATTAATTGAGAATAGAGTTAAGGCACAGGATCCAAACATCGCCTACCTTATTGCATAATCCAGTACCGGTAACGCTTTGCTTCAAATAAATTCAAGTTAACAGCTTTTCCTTATGCCTCAGTGACAAACTAGTTGTAATAATAATATTTTATATTTCAGATATAATACATTATATTATAAAATAATATAATACATTATAAAATTAAGTATCGAATTCGTTTGATATTTGTATAATAATATAATATAGATATATGGTTTTACTTCTCGTAAGAGTTTTGTTTTTCCATTTTCAGCGCTATCAAATCATTACATATTTTAATTGTTGTTGGGGTCAACGTCTCAACTCTCATTATAAAGGAACTCTAGAATCTAGACATTGCAGTTAATGATGGATTTATTATTTTATGGATCCAATTTATTTTATTTGAGTACATAATGTACCTAGATGTATTAATTATATGTGTTATATTTCCGCTGTGTCGACTGCTAGCTGGTGTGATGTCAGCGCCAACTCTAGGGAGAAAGCAGAATCTGACGCTTTAGCTGGCTTGAAGGTCATTGAAATCAGTCCTGCTACATCAAAGGTACCGACGCGAAGTGTCCATTCTTTATAATCCCTATTCGCTGGTGCCACCCTCTGTCTACACGCTTTCCGTCAAACGACTTCGTCTCACAGACGACGAAACACTGCAGCTGAAAATGTTTTATGATGCGGTTTCTGTCTGCGAGGAAATCTTTCGTGATAGATCCGTGCAGTCTCCCGACCATTCCCATTTCCTTGTTCATATCTGATTACTGATTACCAGGGAGCGAAACTTAGTGCCCGATGGGAGAAAGGCAAGTGGTTTCAGGTTAACTGTGTTCTAGAGTCCCTCTACTGTACATAATAGAAGGCTGCGTAGGTGGTGCTCCGTTCAACTACTATGCCTAGTAACGGCTAGCACGTCTGGCCGCGAAACCAGGTGGCCCGGGTTCGATTCCCGGTCGGGGCGAGTTACCTGGTTGAGGTTTTTTTCTGGGGTTTTCCCTCAACCCAATATGAGCAAATGCTGGGTAACTTTAGGTGCTGGACCCCGGACTCATTTCACCGACATTATCACCTTCATCTCATTCAGACGCTAAATAACCTACGATGTTGATAAAGCGTCGTACAATAACCTACTGAAATAAAAAAAATATAAAACAGGGCCTTAGTTGTTCGCTGTATACGTGCTTTGTGTTGCTTTTTTAAAATTGGTTATTAAGACGCTTTTTTCAACTGCGACGAGTAACTTACATCCTGGGCTAGAGACACAACTTTTGAATTAATTTCGAAAATAAATCGTTACAGTTACAATTACTTAATTGTTGTTGATTAGTAACATGTTGGTGAAATCGGCCCTAGTATCTTTTTATATGCATATGTGTCAATTATAAATTATAATGCCGACCTGGTTGGCGAGTTGATATAGCGCTGGCCTTCTATGCCCAAGGTTGCGGGTTCGATCCCGGGCCAGGTCGATGGCATTTAAGTGTGCTTAAATGCGACAGGGTCATGTCAGTAGAGTTACTGGCATGTAAAAGAACTCCTGTGGGACAAAATTCCGGCACATCCGGCGACGCTGATATAACCTCTGCAGTTGCGAGCGTCGTTAAATAAAACATAACATTTTTATTTAATTATAATTGTTTATAATTATAAATTATAATTTTCGTAATCAGAAAGGTAATACTAAAAGAAAATATACGAGTAGTATACGAAGGGGTCCATTATGGGAATGTATGCAAATTGCATTGAAGATTGGACATAAAAAAGATGCAATTGCCGAGGAGAAAAACCCTAGAAAACAGAGTGCAATTATATTACGGGAGATGCCATGTTCTAAATAAAATGGAACTTATTCTCTTTTCTTATTGGATTGAGTCAAAGACATGGCAGTTTTCACGAGGCAGTGAAGTTGAATAATAGAAAATCAAAATATACAGTTTTTTTTTAATAATAAAGAGTTTTGAACACTAACATATTGATGCACTATATCATTTTAGGTACTGTTTGCTTCATTTTAAGTTCCAGAAAGTATTTATTCATTATGTCATATGAGATAGATTACTGTATAACAATTAATAATTTTAATACAATTTTTAATACATTTTTCAACATAAAGCCAACGACAACCTCGTGTGCTTACCTAAGAAAAATGGATGAATTATAGTCCCGTCGCTCTAATTTCCGGCAGCCAATCACGTTGCAGGTCGGCTACATTTAAACGTGTGCGTCTTGTGATTCGCTGAGGAAGACGTTATTCATTTCTTAAGGCTCGATAAATACTTAATATAATCGCCCGCCATTTTGGCTCTTTCGTTGGCGTTCGCAGAAAGCACATGAAGACGTTATCTTCCGCTCAATTATTTGCTGAATTACAGTGCGTTTGATTTATTATCATAGGAGCTACGACATGATAATGTTTAACGGTGTGGCAAATAGATTCCTCGTATGGTAGCTCGGCAACGAAAGAACAAAAATGGCGAACGATACTACCTACCTAGACTTTATAGAGCCTTCACTTCCTAAGACGTAAGCAAAAAGGAGGAGTCACGCCGGGACTAACAGCGTCGCGACTATAGGAACTGATATGAGACGCAGTTACAGAATAATACGAGTAGTTTCTTATGACGATGTGAATTAAGCAGCACAAATGAATGACAATATCCCCAGCGGTTATTGTGAGGAGGCTGAAAGTTACAATTTATAAAACAGTTATATTACCGGTTGTTCTGTACGGTTGTGAAACTTGGACTCTCACTTTGAGAGAGGAACAGAGGTTAAGGATATTCGAGAATAAGTTGCTTAGGAAAATATTTGGGGCTAAGAGGGATGAAGTTACAGGAGAATGGAGAAAGTTACACAACCCCGAACTGCACGCTTTGTATTCTTCACCTGATATAATTAGGAACATTAAATCCAGACGTTTGAGATGGGCAGGACATGTAGCACGTATGGGTGAATCCAGAAATGCATATAGAGTGTTAGTTGGGAGGCCAGAGGGGAAAAGACCTTTCGAGAGGCCGAGACGTAGATGGGAAGATAATATTAAAATGGATTTGAGGGAGGTGGGATATGATGATAGAGATTGGATTAATCTTGCACAGGATAGGGACCGATGGCAGGTTTATGTGAGGGCGGCAATGAACCTCCGGGTTCTCTAAAACCCATTTGTAAGTAAGTATAGTGAGGAGGGCGAGTTCATTCATAGTTTTCTGCCCATAGTTTCGCGTATTATATCTCAATGTCGTCTATCATCTGATATCTTCTTCTGCTCTGAACTTTTCTCCCGTTCACCATTCCTTCCAGTATATTCTTCAGAAGGCAGTTTCTTCTCAGCCAGTGATCCAGTCAATTTCTTTTTCTCATCCTGATCAGTTTCATCGTCATTCTTTCTTCACTCACTGTTTCTAGCACAGTTTTATTTCATATTCTGTCTGTCCATTTCACACACTTCATCCTTCTCCATATTCACATTTCAAATGCCTCCAGTAGTTTCTCTCCAATTTATCGTAATGTCCAAGTTTCTGATCTCATACAATGCCACACTCCACACATGGCACTTTACTAGTATCTTCCTTAGTTCTTTTTCCAAATTTCTTTAGAAAATGGCCCTTTTTATATTAAAGAGGGCGAGTAAGCCTACAGAATATTATTAATACAACTTAAGTACATGAGTTTTAATCCGCTAATAAGCAAACATTATCAAGGGGGAAAATTAAAATGTTATTTTCTTTTCTTCCACCGAGTTAATGTCGAAACAAGTGCTTATACAAATTTTCGCCACTCGAGCGGAATTACGAGGGCCTCCAGAAAGTAAGTTTCCCTGGGAGCCGTTTACAGAAAGAAAACACAATTTCATGAAAGATATTTTATTGGAACAGATACAGATATAGTTAAGCTATTTTTCAACATATTCTCCACTAAAAATGACACATTTGTCATACCTTGGTATCAACTTTTTTTTTATCCCTTTGTCGTAGAAGTCTGCCGCCTTTGATCGTAAACAGTATGTGACATCCGTCTGCACCTGTCTGTGGATCCTACGGTAGAAAAATGTCTCAATTCCGGTGGGGAATACTATTTTAAAAAGTAGCCCAACAATAAAATTGCTGTATCTGTTCTAATTACCATGAAATTGTGTTTTCTTTCTGTATACGGCTCCAGTGAAACCTACTTGCTGGAGGGCCATCGTAATTGCGCTTGAGTGACCAAAATTTGTATAAGCACTTGTTTTGATATTATTAACCTGCTGGAAGAAAAAAAATAACTTTTTTATCTGCCCCCATGAGAATGTTTGCTTGTATGCGCCATGAGTTCGCGGACGCAAGCAGAGGTAAGCGTAGGAGACCTCCCATTGCTCGGCTGACAGAAACACCGGAAACGTTCGCTGTATAAAAAGTCGTACATCTTAGTAGTTTTACCTATTTTAAAAATTTCAGAAAGATAATAGTACATTATGCAACGAGCCTATAATGGTAGTAATTAAGACGCGAGTATGTTTGTTTATGAAACGAGCGCAAGCTCGTTTCATAATTTTCATACGAGCGTCTTAATTACCATTATAGGCAAGTTTCATACGACTTTTTATGCTCGACCATATTTCTAACTTGAAATTATTCATAAGTTTTCATCTTATGGTTATGTAAGTGACGAACGGAACGGAACTGACCTGAATTGTGAGATGTGCGCAGACGCGAAAGTATTGATTTTTCCGAGGCACCGAATGTGATTGACCTTGATATAATCTAGATAATAACATGAAGATTAGTTTTGATATAACCTGGAAATTGATTTATAATTGAAAAACGAGATGACAAATTGAATTTATTTGAATATTATTTACAATTAACGCTAATTATTATAGTAACAGAACATAACCTGCGACAGTATTGGATTTCCAGCCTCAGTGACTTTTCGCTAATTGTCTTTCGATTGCATATCCGAGAATAATCGATACTTGCGGTTTCATAATGGTACAATGGTGATTTCTCATTGGCTGAACTACTGAATTATAATGAATAGGTGTACTTTAATGAGGTGCATTAAAGGGCTACTACCAGGTGTATAATTACTACATTTTAACGGTCAGCGCGTCTGGCTGCGAAACCAGGTGGCCCGGGTTCGAATCCCGGTTGGGGCAAGTTACCTGGATGAGGTTTTTCCCGGGGTTTTCCCTCAACCCAATATAAGCAAATACTGGGTAACTTTCGGTGCTGGACCCCGGACTCATTTCACCGGCATTATCACCTTCATATCATTCAGACGCTAAATAACCTAGATGTTGATACAGCGTCGTAAAATAACCCAATAAAATAAATATATAACATCAACTGAACCACCAACCACTAAAACATTCAAATTTGAAAATTGTACATTCAATAATTATTCTTTTTAAAATTATTCATGTTTATTTTTTATGTCATCGTCGTTAATTAAAACTTTTCGAACACTTGTATGTATATTATTTAGGTTATGTTATAGCTTCTGCTATATGATATTATGGTTAGTCACGTATCAGAGATTGTTTAATATTAAGATTTATTGAAAGTCATCTGTCAAGTGACGTTGATTACTGGGATCCGGATAATTGAAGTGGAATGCAACTGTTTTAATAAAAATGAAAATGAATGAACAAAGCCTTCTTGACTAGTAACACTGCCATCGTGATCTAGTAATCGTCTACAGAGTTCAATGAAGATTCCATAGTTGGCACAACTGATAGCAAGATAATAGCTAATCATAACATACTACTGCCATCTAGCGTAATATTTGTAATGTTGAAATTGTAGAATAATACATTTGAAGACAGTTGTATTTTCGTAAGTCAATTAATATTTTATTGTATTGGAGTACTTCGTTACTTCTAATCTTTATATACTTTCTTCTAATCGTGTAATAGTCAATTAAATCCCACTCGAGTTTTGATTTTCTCTAGATAAATCTGCTCGTGTTCCACTCGCAGATTTATCGATAAAAGCAAAACGTCTAGTGAGATTACTATTGATAGAATAGTTTAATGTAAAAGGTGTAAAACTGTGTATAGCGTCCTCCTATCATTATGGTGTCACATAAAAATCTTGGCTTTCAATGATAAAATTAATGTAAGTAGTAACTTTTTAGCCAATAGCATTTCACTCCGTTGGTATGCGGTCTATTAGTCATGGCAATTTGGATTAAAAGCGAAGGAGGGGGGGGGATTTCCTTCACTATTAAGATAGTTGACGAGTCTTTCAACGTTGTGACCTCCTGCCTCTCGTAAGTTGCTATAGCAACTACTCACTCAGCTGTTAGGAGATATTTGTAACAATAAGCGGATAAGATATGACGTCAGACCTCCCATGGACCAAACTCCAAATGTAATGGATGAACTCCCTTAGCAACACATGAAGGAAATGTAGTATTGGTATCATTATTACGAAACGACGAACTGATGAAATTACCCAATCTACTGACGTAGTAGCACATGTTATCCTCTGACACTAGAATTGATAATCCGAACAGAGATTATTTACAATTAATTGTAATTACAAATTTATTGCGTTTAAGATCTCGCCATTGATAATATATTGATATAATTATTCATTAGAAAAGCCATAAAATAATTTAAAATAAAAAATTATTTGCGGTAACCATTTACTGGGTTACACTTTTCGACTAAGAGACAATTATAATTTATTACAACAAATTAAAAAAGGCCATGGTCTTCCATCCAGGCGGTGCGGGTTCGATCCTCGCCCAGACCGTGAGGGAATTTTTGTGGTTAACAAAGCAGACGTTGCAGACAGTTTTTCTCGAGGAACTCCCATTTCCCTCTCTTTTGATGTTGACAGAGGAAGAATTTTGAGCTCCGGGTCTTGGGGCTAATCAGGTACTCGTCCGAGGTTGACACCTAGCTCTGGCTGAGGCAGGATGGTCCACCAATCAGCATTGGATTCAAGATTGCTATCCAGGCCAGCTGTCGGACTTCAGGGAGCACAATGGGCCAAAACAAGCCTAAATGCAAGGATACGCCTTGGACTCGACCCTTGAAAAGCAAACCCAAAATAAATCAAAACAATTGTAAACTACACATTCATATACAGGGTGAGTCTGAAGACGTTTACCGTTCTCCTACAAAACATAAGGGAGTTGTACTGTGTAAAATTGCTCATGATAGAAACAGGTTTGAATTGAATTGAAATTAATTTCTGGAGGGGGGACTACGACTAAGCACTGCGACTTTTCAAGATCTAGTGTGCTGATCCTCAAGTTACGCGCATTCTCAAACCCATACCAACTGAGTAACCGGGTTTCGATCAGGCAACCCCACTCGTCCCTAGGCCAGCCTTCTCCGTGCGTCGCCAGCCGGCGTCCGGGGAAAGATATAAAGTGACGAAATGATGTAGAGGTGTAATATGGGAAAACGACTTCATCTCCAAGTTGTGACAGTGAGGAAGAATTCATTCGTTGGGCAGAGGAGAACATTTAGGCCAAAGATAAATATCGATTTTCAAGAGTTCCAGTTTAGAGATAGATTTCGCATGCCAAGAATTAAATTTGAGACATTGCTTGCCACTAAGGAGTTTTACTTACGTCCTGCAACACAGAGGGTTTTAACCCTTTCTGACCTGAATTATTTTTGTGACTGAAACAATTTTTTCTTTGCATCTATCTTCTATTTTGACCTAAAACCATGGAGAAGCAAAAAAAAAAAAAAAAAAAAAGAAAGAAAACAAACCAATCCTCTTCCTAATAACAGCTGGCCAAGGAACTGGCGGGTGCTACACTCTATCGGTAAAGAATGAAACTACTTCTGAGGATACCAAATGGAGTCATCAGGCAAATCATATGAGTCAGAGATTACTGAAATGTTAGTGATTTCAAATGGACTCATTGGAGCGGAAAGGGTTAACTATAACAAAAAAGGGCTATTTTAATAGTAATCATCAGGGAACGGATTTATATGGACTAAAAATATATGAAATATGTAAATATATATGTAGTTATTTTTACCAAAATATGGAATTAAATATGGATTTTTACCAAAATATGGAATTAAATATGGACTTAAAATTATAAAAAAATGACTATGTACGTTAAATATTGGTACATTTTAATCAAACTAAACAAAAAATATAATGGACGTACCTTATCTTCCAATGTAGTTTCAACAAAACACAATTTTTATTGTCTGTTACCATAACAATAGGTTACAAACATTTCTTTCAAGTGCTGAAAAGTGAATCTTCTTCTATTGTCTCCGAGGATAGATTTATACTGACTAAAAGAGCGTTCGACGTCACAAGAAGTAACTGGTACATAATTCAATTTCACAATGTCTGCTGGGGATAAGTCCAAGTTAATCTTCACTGTTGATTCACCACTCATCACAGCAACAACCTTTTGTAGTTCTTCATATCCAGGGTTTTTTGAAAGTACAGTGTCCACCTTAGCTCTTACTGCATCTGCAACTTTACCTCTACCACGATTCAGTTGTTCCACAGTACTATTTATAATTTCAAAACTTTCAGATAGTGAAAGGTGCCTATTTTGGAGACTTTTGAGCGTTTTTATGATGCATGAAAATGTATGCTGAATGTGAGCTAAGTCATTCTTCACACTTATGTCACAGGTAACTGTTTTCGCAGTATCAATTGAGACTGCATCTTCAGAGTCCAATGCAAGGAGAACATTGTTAATAGAGTCTATATGTTCGGCATAATATTCAACTGCTTCTAGCCATGTACCCCATCTAGTTAAAATTGGCTTTGGTGGCAATGGAATTTCAGGGTACATTTCTTTCAACACGTTAACTCTACTGGGAGCTTTGAGAAATACTTTTTTCACTGATGAAATCAACAAATCTACTTTAGGGAAATTGTCTCTGACCACTTCTGCCACACGATGAAATGCATGCGCCACACAAGTAAAATGAGTCAATTTAGGATATACAACAGATAATGCTTGTCCAGCTTTGACCATATAAGGGGCAGCATCGCTAATAAAGAATAACACATTATCGTACATAATACCCTTTGGCCACAGGATACCCATAGCTTCGTTGAACAGTTTAACTATAGTTTTGTTATTGCACTTTTCTAGAACATCACAATGTAAAAGAATTCGTTCAGAATATTGTTCACTTAACAAACCGATAACTACATTACCAACAAGTCTACCTTCTTTGTCGGGAGTCTCATCAATGGAAACCCAAATTGAACTATCTTTAATTTCATCTCTTATCTTCTGTATTGTCTCATCGTAGATGGATGGAGCATACGTCTTCCTAAGTGTTGACTCATCCGGGATTGTATGTTGAGTATATTTTTCAAGGAATTCCCTGAAGACCTTATTCTTTAGTTTGTAGAGAGGAATATCAGCAGAGATGAGAGAACGGCACAGGTCGATGTTAAACTCAGATCTTACATTCGATGTTGTTGGTTGTGTTAAAAACAATTGTCTCTGCTTGGAATTTAGTTGTTTGTTGGCCTGATGTTTACTAGTTGTAATGTGTTGTTGCACCAGGAACTTTTGTGTAGATGATACTGCACACTGACACAAATTACAAAATAATATTTTATTGTCAGTTGATAAACCATCTTCTTTAAATTCTGAAATGTAACTTGTTAGTTTTGATTTTAAATTGACTGAATGACGTACTTTTGGCATATTTACCGTCTTTATAGTATGATTTACAAAACTGAACCTATGTGTACTCTGACTGGCATTTAACTGTTGAGCTGCACAACTGAAGTCTGTTAAAAATTTTAAATTAAATTAATACAGTTTTGTAACTTACTTTCCCATTGTTGATAGGACTGCTAATTTTCAAATAACTCTGATGTTAAAGGGATTACTGAACATGTGTTTAAATCTCTATTGTTGAAATGTATTTTTAAAAGTTAATGGAATTTTGTTTTGTTTTATTGTTAAACCTAATATAATATGGACTGTTTTATATGAAATATGGAAAATATATGGAAATTAACGAAAATATGTACTAAACTCTAAAATATGGAAAAATATGGAAAATAAAAGTAGGATTTTTCAACCCTACACATTGTGAAACATAAAGATAATGCAAAATATAAATTATATTAGCTTTATAAGTAAATATGTATTTACATATAAATCCTTTCCCTGGTAATCATTATTCAAACACTATTTAAAAAATAATAAAAAAATACATCATTATAAATTTGAAAGATAAATCATGTAATTAATACAGGCTATCATAGCCGTCTTTCTAAAGCTCGACCAAATTATGCCTCGCGTATATTGCCAATCCTTATTCGGTGGTATCAGACCAACTAATTGAGCATAAGTTCGGATTGCTTTCATTTATTTGAGAGAGAGATTTCAAGAAAAATAAATCGTCCGGCCTGAATTAAGGATGGCCACGAGGGTCCGGAGATTAACAGCAATAATAATATAATGAATTAAAGATGAATATTGTTGTAAAATAAACTGTAATAATCAAGTACCGTTGATATCAATTATAAAGTGAAATATTAAAAGATAACCTTTAAATTAAACTTATAAATAAAAGATTTTATTTAAAATTAGCACATGACATTTTTTCTCTCTTTCTACGAGGGTGGGTGGGAAAGATCTCATGCACCGCGACCAGAGGCCTGTTGTGCGTCCCTGGGATGAGTTGCATGCCCACCGACCCCACTGCTAACACTCTGACGACTAGTCCCGCCATCCTTCCAAACTCGTGTACCATTCTACGCCAACAGCCCCCCCCCCACATTTCTCCCCTCAAACGACTTGAGTTGTAAGCCTCCTCTCCAGTCTCCTCAACGGTCTGAGATGTAAGCCCCCTCTCTCGTCGGGAGGGGAGTGGGTTCCGCTGCTGGCCACCAACTACCACAGCTTGACTCATCCATGGAGGCAGGCCCAGAGAGTCAGCAGCTTCGGAGGGCAGCCGCAGGCGCGATCTGAAAACCAAGTAGGACAACCAGAAATGAAGAGGAAAGGATTAAATGAGGAAAGGAAGTGGCGAGAATGGGGTAATTAAGACCTTCTGAGTGGTGTTAATTACATTGTATAACCTGCAAGCAATCTTTAAGAATTTGGGAGATTACTTTTTTAATTTCAAAAGATGGTATTGATAATTATTTCAAATAATTACATGTAAATTTCGGTAAAGAACCCCGAGCACCAAAAAGAGAGGGATGTTACACTTGGCACTAAGGTAGGGAATACAAGGCTCATAAATAGTCCTCTTTTTATGATCAATCTGATGAGCTTGGATGAGATCTCTCTCCTTACGTATATTTTATCTATTATAATGGCCTTTTGTAGTTGTCTGTTGAATACTATTACAGTATAACCGTTCTTCTGTGAGAATCGTCTTCAGAAATACTTCCTTCGTCAAATTGTAGGAAAATTGTACATATAACATATCCTTTTCTTCTCTTAATTTGTCAAGAATCATGATGTGAACATCGTTTCGTGGCATTTTCACAACAATGAAACGCATAAATGTTGAATAATTTGGGTACGTCATAGAGTACAATTGTCTTTCTTTTTTCGTAATTAAATTAATGCAAAATTAAATAAAACAAAAGTTATTTTAGTATAATACAGTGTTGGTTAAAAGTCGCTTTCCCCAATATTCGTTCTTAGGTTTCATACTTGCACACATATACAGATGTCATAACTTGAACAAACGAATACCTGGTGTCATAGGACTATTCTTTTTGAAGAAACGGTTACCAGTGATCGATATCTTTAGATGTTAGAAGATGTTCCTGAACTTGAAAACAACCCCTGTTTTGGCAATATGCGCTTGATATGCAACAGGATGGAGCACCACTTCATTTTGGTGTAGGAGGGACTTCTCGAACCAGGAATTCCATGAATGGATTGACAGTCGTGGCACAACAGAATGGCCATGGTAATTTTTCGATGTGGGGTATCCTGAAAAATGATGTTTTTTGCTCAGAAACCGCAGGATGTGCATCAGTTGCGACAGATGATCGAACAGTTATTCGTGAAAATCGATGAAAGTCGTCAGTTATGTTCTGTCATCTGTAAATTAGTGCCTAAAAGTTGTGAATTATGTATAGAGAAACAAGACCTCCATTTTGAACAATACCTATCTGTAATAAATTGTAAATTGGATGTAATTAAATGTAAGGAAGTGTTTGGGGAAAGTGACTTTTCGCCCACTCTGTATTACTAACTTTTCGCAATATTATAAAACAGAATTTGCCAATATAACAGCCTTTCACTTGTAAAATATGCCAGTCATGACCAATTACTGAACTAATTTATTGCGTTATGCAACAAAAATTACGAAGACTTGTCATTTGTCATCCATACATGTCACTTCTCTTTGGTATCTTTATGCAATAGACCCCAGATATCTTTATTTTTCTTTAAGGGAAGACTCCACTGAAAATCATTAAAATTTTTCCAAATTTTTTTTAGCTATTTCACTTATTCAGAATTTATATTTTCATACCCCAAATGGATTCAGCTCAATTCTCATTACAAATACTCGTATGTTTACACTTTTTAAATTAAGGCTGGAAGGGAGAGTGGAATTTAAAGAGCTGTCAAAATTGTTTTTCATCGAAGAATTCTTTTTTAAAATTTCTGATTATAAATCTAGTAACTTTTTGTTGGCTCCCTGAAGTTACTAGATGAATGTAGCGGAGGAGAATATTAATTTACATAAATATTCATTTTATTTTCAAATCTATTTTTCTGTGTTCATTTTTGTTGATTCAACACCAACTCTCTTATGCCAAATATTAATCAATTTGGATGAAATTTTTACTGCAAGTATTTAAGAAAAATATTAATAAAATAAACTAGCAGCATTAAGAAAAATGTTAATAAAATAAACTAGCAGCATTTCTCACAAAATAAATGCATAGAAACATGCAGCTACCTCATAAATACTTGCAGTAAAAATTTCATCCAGATTGATTAAAATTTGGCATAAGAAAGTTGGTGTTGAATCTACAAAAATGAACACAGAAAAATAGATTTGAAAATAAAATGAATATTTATGTAAATTAATATTCTCCTCCACTACATTCGTCTCGTAACTTCAGGGAGCCAACAAAAAGTTACTGGTTTTGTAATCAGAAATTTTAAAAAAGAATTCTTCGATGAAAAACAATTTTGACAGCTCTTTAAATTCCACGCCCCCTTCCAGCCTTAATTTAAAAAGTGTAAACATACGAGTATTTGTAATCAGAATTGAGCTGAATCCATTTGGGGTGTGAAAATATAAATTCTGAATAAGTGAAATAGCTAAAAAAATTTGGAAAAATTTTCATGATTTTCAGTGGAGTCTCCCCTTAAATCACATCCCATACTAAAATTGACATATCCCGAATCTCCATTAAATTTTACATATGAACGTATGTATTTATTTACACTGCAAGTGGGCAAACACCCGGTGGCAGTGGTAACTTAATTACACACAATAAAATAATACACAATGATTACAATTAATAATAATATATAAAACAACCTAATTAATAAGTGAACCTAATTTTCCATTACAACCTACGTATGTATAGACCCTACATAAGTTTCACATTGGTACTGATATTTCACTTCACTCTCATCTCACTCACTGCACTGGCACTATGACACATTTCACTGACACTATAAATTATCACTGACCGAAACTATTCACTGCCACTGTAGACCGTAACTTGATTAACTCACCACGCTTCACTAATACAACAGTTCAAATAGGACAAACAACAATCTACTCGACATTTCTTCAAAATAAAATTCCACCTGCGCCAAACAACAATTTACTCGACATTTCTTCAGAATAAAATTCCATTTGCCCCAAACAACAATCTACTCGATATTTTTATTCAAAATAAAATTCCATCTGCGCCAAACAACAATCTACTCGACATTTGTTCAAAATAAAATTCCATCTCCCCCAAACAACAATCTACTCGACATTTCTTCAAAATAAAATTCCACCTGCGCCAAACAACAATTTACTCGACATTTCTTCAAAATAAAATTCCATTTGCCCCAAACAACAATCTACTCGATATTTTTATTCAAAATAAAATTCCATCTGCGCCAAACAACAATCTACTCGACATTTGTTCAAAATAAAATTCCATCTGCCCCAAGCAACAATCTACTCGATATTTTTATTCAAAATAAAATTCCATCTGCGCCAAACAACAATCTACTCGACATTTGTTCAAAATAAAATTCCATTTGCCCCAAACAACAATCTACTCGATATTTTTATTCAAAATAAAATTCCATCTGCGCCAAACAACAATCTACTCGACATTTGCTCAAAATAAAATTCCATTTGCCCCAAACAACAATCTACTCGATATTTTTATTCAAAATAAAATTCCATCTGCGCCAAACAACAATCTACTCGACATTTGTTCAAAATAAAATTCCATTTGCCCCAAACAACAATCTACTCGATATTTTTATTCAAAATAAAATTCCATCTGCGCCAAACAACAATCTACTCGACATTTGTTCAAAATAAAATTCCATCTGCCCCAAACAACAATCTTCTCGGCATTTGTTCAAAATAAAATTCCATCTGCCCCAAGCAACAATCTACTCGACATTTGTTCAAAATAAAATTCCATCTGCCCCAAACAACAATCTACTCGATATTTTTATTCAAAATAAAATTCCATCTTCCCCAAACAACAATCTTCTCGACATTTGTTCAAAATAAAATTCCATCTGCCCCAAGCAACAATCTACTCGACATTTGTTCAAAATAAAATTCCATCTGCCCCAAACAACAATCTACTCGACATTTGTTCAAAATAAAATGCCATCTGCGCCAAACAACAATTTACTCGATATTTCTTCAAAATAAAATTCCATCTGCTCCAAACTTGAAAATAACATTGCCCTCCCAAATTCGTTTTTATCCCTCGCAAATTCCACTTGAACCGGCCCGAATTTGAGCTCATTTTTCTACTATCAAAAACCGTCGAGTACAAACGATATTATTACGCATCGAGATAGATTACTATTGCACTGCGGGTTGCATTCCACTCCCACGTCCATACAACGCTGAATGTCATACTGAGTGCCATTCTGCACGTAGCGTAGCAACCGATGTCCGCTCGTAATGTTACTTAACATGCTATCTTAATTGACACTTTTAGGCTATTCCAAGCGTTTAATGTGTGCAGGCTGATATAATTATGCCATAATTTATATGAGATATACTAAAAATACGTACTGCAGCATCACGAGACCGATGACATCACGGATCATTCTGCGGGAGATAATGCTTAAAGAAAGAACGTAGATTTACGCAGTCTAGCTTTAGTACTTCAGATAAATTTTATGTCCCTTCCTGAAAATCCGTAGTAATGCAGGAATTGTGAAAGAGAAACCAACTACTGACCTCGACACTAGTAAGGGTGGCAAGTGCAATGACTTTGCAATCTGAATTTGATACTGCATATCTGTCACGCACGGAGATTAAAATACTATTAATTTCTTACATTTATATGACGTAGCAGTAGTGACAGTATAATAGTGACAGCGATAGTGATAGTGATAGTGTTAGTAGTATTTTAATCGGTTGTTTAATGACGCTGTATCAACTACTATGTTATTTAACACCGATGAGATTAGTGTTAGCGAAATGGTATTCGGCGAGATGAAGCCAAAGATTTATCTTACATTTGGAAAAACCTTGCAAAAATCTAACCAGGTTATAAGTCCAGATGGGATTTGAACCCATGTTTAATTTCAACACACCTTTTCCCATTTATCCTGAAGGTTATCAGTAGAGGTCGTTGCATTTGGCCACGGGATCAATGATTTTATTTCACTATACCCGAATGTTATGGGAGGGGTAAAATTAGAAGGAAGGAGAATAAAGTGCATAAGATTTGCTGATGATATGGCGTTGTTAGCAGAAGAGGAGATGATACTAAGAGATATGCTACTGGAGGTAGATGACAGCTGTGAGCAGTATGGAATGATAATAAATGCAAACAAGACGAAGACCATTGTTGTCGCAAGAAAAATAAAAAAAGGTAAACTTGCGAATTCTAAATGAGGCAGTAGAGCAAGTGAACAGCTTCAAATACTTGGGGTGTACTGTAAGCAGTAACATGAGCTGTTGCCAGGAGGTCAAAAGGAGGATAGGAATGGCAAAGGAAGCTTTTAATAGAAAAAGGAGCATCTTCTGCAGATCTCTGGAAAAGGAACTGAGGAAGAGAATAGTAAAGTGCGGCATTGTAAGGAGCAGAAACATGAACATTACAAGGAAATGAAGAGAAACGAATAGAAGAATTCGAAATGTGGATATGGAAAAGAATGGAGCGTGTGAAGTGGACAGACAAAATAAGAAATGGAGTTGTGTTGGAAAGAGTGGGCGAAGAAAGAATGACGCTGAAACTGATCAGAAAGAGGAAAAGAAATTGGTTGGGTCACTGGCTGAGAAGAAACTGCCTACTGAAGAATACACTAGAAGGAATGGTGAACGGGAGAAGAGTTCGGGGCAGAAGAAGATATCAGATGATAGACGACATTAAAATATGTGGATCATATGCGGAGACTAAGAGGAAGGCAGAAAATAGGAAAGATAGGAGAATGCTGGGTTTGCAATAAAAGGCCTGCCCATAGGCAGAACACTTATGTAGCTGAGTGATCATTATAACCAACTTTTTTCTTTTTGAAACTGTTATTTAAAGACATTATATCAACTACTAGTTATTTAGCACCGGTGAGATTAGTGATAGCGAAATAGTATTCGGCGAGATGAAGCCGAGGATTCTTCTTAGAGTTGGAGGAAACCTTGCAAAAACCTAACCAGGTTATAAGTCCAGTCGGGATTTGAACCCATGTTTGGTCTCAACACACCTCTTCCCATTTACCCCGACGCTTTGCAGTAGAGGTCATTGCATTTGGCCGCGGGACAAGGATTTTATTTCACTATACTCGAATGTTATAACAGACTTTTTTCTTTTTGAAATGGTTATTTAACGACATTGTATCAACTACTAGGTTATTTAGCGTCGATGGAATTGGTGGTTGCGAGATGGTATTTGACGAGATGTGGCCAAAGATTCGCCATAGATTACCTGACATTTGCTTTACGGTTGAGGAAAACCTCGGAAAAAACCAACAAGGTAATCGGTCCAAGCGGGAATCGAATCCACGTTCGAGTGCAGCTCCGTATGAGAAGGCAAGCGCCTCCGTCAACTGAGATACGCCGGTGTCTATAATCGACTTCACTAAATCCAGAGTTGATTATATGGATGTAGGCCTATATAAAATTATATAGATATGATATATAAAATATACAGGGTGATTCAAAAGTCCGGTGACATAGATAAACTACGTTATTAGTGCAGATAGCGAAAAATGGAAAGAGGGGAAACTTGTTGGAAATATGTAGTGCTTTAATTTTCAACTTAGAATACACCGTCGAGGCTGTACACTAGTCTACGACACACCCACCAGTCTCAGTGCTGCCAAACTAGTGGCTCTTTCGCTAATTATAGCAGATTTTAGATAATATTATTAAAAATTCCATTACGTTAGATTTAAAACTACATATCCGACCACTTTTTTGACCTCTTTCCATTTTTCGCTACTTGCACTAATAACGGAGCTCTGTCTATGTCGGCTTTTGAATCACCCTGTACAATTATACTAGGGCCAGATAATATTTTAAAATAACTTCCTTATATATTTTATACTCCGGTATGAATTTTCGCAAAGAAAAAGTAAAATAGTTGAAAATAGTTTCAGCGTCAATTTAGATATTAGTAGGCACTATAGGATCACCAATTTCTACCACATCTATACTAATAATAAATCTGTAGTCAAAATTTTTCTGATAATTTTCAATTTTCCAAAAATAATTGGTGTTAACATGTATAATTAACCATCCTGAAACCGAAAATCGCTTTTTTGAAATTTTTGTTTGTATGTCTGTCTGTCTGTCTGGATGTTTGTTACCTTTTCACGCGATAATGACTGAACCGATTTATATGAAAATTGGAATATAAATTAAGTTCGTAGTAACTTAGATTTTAGGCTATAGGGCATTCAAAATACTTTATTTAAAAGGGGGGTTATAAGAGGGCCTGAATTAAATAAATCGAAATATCTCGCTTATTATTGATTTTCATGAAAAATATTACATAACAAACGTTTCTTTAAAAATAATTTCCGATAAGTTTTATTCTATAGAAAATTTTGATAGGACTGATATTTAATGAGATAAATGAGTTTTGAAATTACAATAACAACGCCATCTAAGGTGCTGTACTGAAATAAAAACAAATGACTTCGTCTATAAGGGGCCTTGGACAACAACAATCGAAAGCTATTAAACATAGCCTAAGAGAATATTTCTGTGTTTGTATGAAGTAATATCGGAAGTTAATTAATTGTGTAGTTTCTCTAGATGGACATAATTCTACACTGTTATTACCGTAACTTCTGAAACATATAGCAAGTAATATAAAGTAGATATACACAATAAAACTAAATTATATGTCAATCTTCATTAAACTATGGTTGCATGTAATAACAATTAAGAAACATGTTAAAGGAATTGTCATTGCACCAAATGATTGCTCTCTGGACCAAAATGACAGCATTTTAATTATTTAAATACAATTTAAATTACGTAACATATTAAACGATTTATCATTCTATCACACACGAATGTTCCCTGGATCAAACGTCCTATTTTAATTATGTAATTACTTTATATTTATTTTTAATAGGTGCAGCGGAGCGCACGGGTACGGCTAGTATTTACATAAATTGCGTATATACGAACTTATTTTCTTATATTGTATAAGGAACAAAACAGGCTTCACCTAAAATCCGAGGTGTAGTTATTAGTACCTAGGTTCAAGGACTGTTAAAGTAAGCAAATGCCTATGGCAAGTATTCGTTGATATGCTTGATGTAGATTCTACGCGAAGAGGCAACGCTGTTCTCAACGCGCGTATTAATCGTCAAGCACTTTTTTTTTAATACTTAGTTATTTAACGACGCTGTATCAAGTACTCGATCATTTAGCGTCGATGGAATTGGTGATAGTGAGATGGTATTTGGCGAGATGAGGCCGAGGATTCGCCATAGATTACCTGATACTCGTCTTATGGTTGGAAAAAACCTCGGAAAAACCCCAACCAGATAATCAGCTCACCAACGTCCGAGCGCAACTCCGGATCAGCAAGCAAACGCGCTATCGCCTGGGCTACGGCGGCGGCCGCCATTTTCTCTTACCGCACAGAGTACTTATATAAAAATATAGAATCAAATGTTAATCATGATGAAACGATATATAGTGTTAATAAATAATATAATGATGAAGATGAATATTTTATCAATAATTCAATATGAATCTTAGAGAATATAATACTAAAAAGGGTTTAACAAAATATAACAGTTCTTTTCACAATATGTTCAGAGTTGTGACATTCTATCTTGTCTTGATAGAAGTCTAGCGACGTGAAGGCCCCATGTTACAAGAGCCTCAGCATGCATAGGATTATGTCAAGAAAAAGTCTAGATAATGACGTAGCACAAGGCCCATCCCTGTTAAATCTGCCGAGAAAAAAGCAAAATTAAAGAGTTGTGCTACCCTACCCACTTGCGATGTACAGGCGTATTAATTAACCCACTTCTTTATCTAGTCGCTGTTGGTGGGTGTGGCCTCTAACTCAAGATGTTAGCAATGTCATCCATAAGGGAAATGGGTTTGCCTGCCAATTTCATGTCATTATAGTTCTTATGAAAGCAAATTCTGTTGAAACGATGTGAATAATTGAACTGAAAATAATAAGGAACAATTTGTTTCAGACAAACAACTCTGACATTCAGAGAAGTAGCAAGGAAATTGAAAAAAAATCAGTACTAATTCTATACACAATGAAATTATTCAACTTTAGCACTTTAAAATATTTGGAAAGATATCCCCGCTTCTTAACTTGGTCAGGATAAAAATTCCTTTCAGTCAAGGGGACAGTTTCTAGAATTGAACTTTTCATTCCCTCATACATTCACTCGGTTCTGTCATCTAGATTTGTCTAGTGAACCTTCGATATAGAAGAATTGTTAAATTGCAATCCAAGCTTTCAAATTTGTATACAATAAAATCCAGCTAGCTCGAATTTCGCTAATCCGAACATGCAGAAAGAGAGAGAGAGAGCGAGAGCGAGAGGAAGGTGAAAAATTGATTATTTGAACTAAAACTGAATCAATTTATTGCCACAGTATTTATAAACTCAACGTGTACAATATAGCAGTAATAGTAGTAGTAGTAGTAGTAGTAGTAGTAGTAGTAGTAGTAGTAGTAGCAGTAGTATCAATAGTAGCAGCAGTAGTAGTAGTAGCAGTAACAGCAGCAGTAGTAGTAGCGGTAGCAGCAGTAGTAGCAGTAACAGCAGCAGTGGTAGTAGTAGTAGTAGTAGCAGTAGTAGTATCAGTAGTAGTAGTAGCGGTAGCAGCAGCAGTAGTAGTAGCAGTAGTAGTAGTAGCAGTAACAGCAGCAGTAGCAGTAGCAGTAGCAGCAGCAGTAGTAGTATCAGTAGTAATAGCGGTAGCAGTAGCAGTAGTAGTAATAGTAGTAGCAGTAACAGCAGCAGTAGGATCAGTAGTAGTAGCGGTAGTAGTAGTAGTAGCAGTAGTAGTATCAGCAATAATAGTAGCGGTAGTAGCAGTAGCAGTAGCAGTAGTAGTAGCAGTAGCAGCAGCAGTAGTAGTATCAGTAGTAATAGCAGTAGTAGTAGCAGCAGTAGGATCAGCAGTAATAGTAGCTGTAGTAGTAGTAGCAGTAGTAGTATGAGCAATAATAGCGGTAGCAGCAGTAGAAGTAGCAGTAGTAGTATCAGTAGTGGTAGTAGCAGTAGTAGTAGTAATAGCAGCAGTAACAGCAGCAGTAGTAGTAGTATAGTAATAGTAGGATTAGCAATAGCAGTAGTAGTAGTAGTAGTAGTAGTAACAGTAGCAGTAGTAGTATCAGCAATAGCAGCAGTAGTAGCAGCAGTAGCAGTATTAATATCAGTAATGGTAGTATCAGTAGTGGTAGTAGCAGTAGTAGTAATAGCAGCAGTAATAGCAGCAGTAGTAGTATAGTAGTAGCAGGAGTAGCAATAGCAGCAGTCGTAGTAGTAGCAGTAGTAGTAGTAGCAGTGGTAGTAGTAGTAATATCAGCAGTAACAGCAGCAGTAGTAGTATAGTAGTAGCAGGAGTAGCAATAGCAGCAGCAGTAGTAGTAGTAGCAGTGGTAGTAGTAGTAATATCAGCAGTAACAGCAGCAGTAGTAGTATAGTAGTAGCAGGAGTAGCAATAGCAGCAGCAGTAGTAGTAGTAGCAGTGGTAGTAGTAGTAATATCAGCAGTAACAGCAGCAGTAGTAGTATAGTAGTAGCAGGAGTAGCAATAGCAGCAATAGTAGTAGTAGTAGTAGCAGTAGTAATAGTAGCAGTGGTAGTAGTAGTAATAGCAGGAGTAACAGCAGCAGTAGTAGTAGCAGCAATAGCAGTAGTAGTAGTAGTAGTAGCAGTGGTAGTAGTAGTAGTAATATCAGCAGTAACAGCAGCAGTAGTAGTAGCAGCAATAGCAGCAGTAGCAGTAGTAGTAGTAGTAGTAGTAGCAGTGGTAGTAGTAGTAATATCAGCAGTAACAGCAGCAGTAGTAGTAGTAGTAGTAGCAGTAGTAGTAGTAGCAGTAGTAGTAGCAGCAGTAACAGCAGTAGTGTCAGTAGTAATAGTAGCAGTAGCAGCAACAGTAATATCAGTAGTAGTAGTAGCGGTAGCAGCAGTAGTAGCAGCGTCGGAGCGAATTTTTCTCTTCTAATAGCCATTGTTACAGTAACAGATATATTCTGTAGGACCAAAAATGAATTTTTACATAGATAATGAATTTAGTTTTATTGATATATTTTGAATTTTAATGTCATTTCAAAGGTTAGTTTAACAATATATGAGATGTACGAACAACATTGTTACATACTGTATGTAACTATTTCAACCGAAGTCAACTTAGAAGGGAGCAGTTATTCCGAGGAGACAGACTATCCAACCTACCGACTGACCTTGAGAACTGTACAGTACCTGGCCACGTCAATCCAGACTGCTCATTATGTCCCCTCGTCTGCAGTCGACCCACCGCATACTTTGGTCGGTTTGGTTAGTTAAAAGCTTTTATTTTAGGACGCCCTTGATTGAACAAATCTTCTGACGTCCGTGAAGCTATAAAATATGTCGTCTTTAAATATGTGATTATTTAGTAATAAGTTTTTCAAGTACTATTGAAGTACCGCACCTGTGTGTGACCAACATGATAAATGATAATTAGGGAATAAATTTCTAGATGCTAAAAAAGAGATTTAGGATTTATAAAATCCAATTTAGGACTTATGGATTTTACATAATATTAACAACTGACAATTTAAAATTTATTAAATATTTCACTTTAGGTGGAACTTCAGTGCAAAGAACTGGTGCTGACAATGAGTGCTGCTGAACTGAAAACTCAGATTCTATCAATGAAAGAGACATTGTTGAAATGATTGATAAACTGGCAACTTACTAGGGTTAATTATATAAGCACGTGTGGCTTACCGCTGTTTCGGTGTATACTGTACACCATCATCAGAGCTTACTAGATCATGGTGTCATCAAAGAATTCTTGATTAGAGCTGAAGAGAATAAAGCTACAAAAACTTATTGAGCATTTCATCTAATAGTTGTGTTTGTGTATTAAATTATTTTAAAATGGTTTATACCCTTCAAGAGAGAACATGAATCTTTATTGATTAAATTTAGAAAATTACACAAAATAAGCTGTGTTTTCATTCTACAATCAACTGATAGTAACAAAAATACAGGTTGCCAGGCGACGACAGAAAACAAAAGATGCGAAAACGAATGAGGTGTATAAACAATTGAATGTTCTTTCATATCAATCTATACTAATAACAAATCTGTAGCCGAATTTTTTCTGGTAATTTTCGATTTTCCAAAAATAATTGGTCCTAACATATATAATTAACCACTCTGAAACCGAAAATCACTTTTTTGAAATGTTTGTTTGTATGTCTGTCTGTCTGTCTGTCTCTCTGTCTGTCTGTCTGTCTGTATGTTTGTTATCTTTTCACGCGATAATGGATGAACGGATTTCGATGAAAATTGGAATATAAATTATGTTCGTTGTAACTTAGATTTTAGGCTATATGGCATTCAAAATACATTATTTAAAAGGAGGGTTATAAGGGGGCCTGAATTAAATAAATCGAAATATCTCGCTTATCATTGATTTTTGTGAAAAATGTTACGTAACAAAAGTTTCTTTAAAAATAATTTTCGATAAGCTTTATTCCTTAAAAAATTTTGATAGGACTGATATTTAATGAGATAAATGAGTTTTAAAATTAAAATAACTGCCATCTAAGGCCGTATAATGAAATAAAAAAACAAATGACTTCGTCTATAAGGGGCTTTGGACAGCAACAATAGAAAGCTATGAAAGATAGCCTACAGAGAATGTTTCTGTGTTTGTATGAAGTAATATCGGAAGTTAAATTAACCGATTTGTATAATTATTATTTCACCATTGGAAAGTGTAGTTTCTCTAGATGGACATAATGCTATAATGTTATTACAGTAACTTCTGATATAATATAATATAATATAATATAATATAATATAATATAATATAATATAATATAATATAATATAATATAATATAATATAATATAATACAATATAATATAATATAATATAATATAATATAATATAATATAATATAATATAATATAATATAATATAATATAATATAGTATAATATAATATAATATAATATAATATAATATAATATAATATAATATCATGTATTATAATATATGTAATGTAATATTATATAATATAATTTAAGTTATTTGAAGGGTTCAAAACCATAGTGGGCCAAACGCCATTAACTGAATACGTAGAAAACAAGGGTTAAATTTAAGTTATTACCATAATTCAATGGAAACCTATAACAAGTAAAATAAAGTAGGCCTATACACATTAAATCTAAATGATGTCAATGTTCATTAAACTATGGTTGCATGTAATAAAAATTAGAAACATGTTAAAGGAATTGTCATTGCACCAATGAGTGGTCTCTGGACCAAAATGATCGCATTTTAATTATTTGGATGCAATTTAAATTAAGTAACATAATAAATGATTTATCCTTCTATCAAACACGGATTTTCCCTGGATCAAATGTCCTATTCTAATTATGTAATTACTTTATATTTATTTCTAACGGGTGCAGCGGAGCGCACGGGTACGCTAGTTTAAGTATAAAAATATAGGGGGTGCCATTTGAAATTTCAAAGTGGAGGTGGCTGGGGGTGAGGGTGAAATCTAAAATGCAATTAAGCCTGGTTTCAGACTTCCCCCCTCAATATCTAAATTGACGTGTTTTTTGTTTAAATTGAATTCAATTTAAATAATTAGTCATTTTAAACTGGAAAGTTTTGACATGAAAGCCCTGTATAGGCCTATTCATCCTAGCTGTCAGGTGGGGCTTATAGGTGGTGGTGTTCACGTTGTGAGTTAAGGCTGGTTCACAATAAACCGGGAACGAGAACCAGAATGAAACCGAGAAGCAGAGGACGTGAATATGAAAATGTTTGATTCACAATAAACCGAGAACGTAGACGACTATGCATATCGATATGTATGTCAATAACGATATGTAAAGTCGATATTACGCATTCTGATGTTATTTGTGTATAATTGATCAATGACGTTCTTTCATGAGTACAAGGCAGCCAACATAAACACAGGTTAACCAACTTCGAAATTTCAACTGAAACATTTCATTAGGTACGGTACTATAAATATGCCCATGCATCTTTATTATCACAACCTATTTTAAGTCTACCATGACGTAAAATAATTAGAGAAGAAACATTTGTAATAGAACAAAAATGAATACAACAGTAGTTATTGAATTGAAGCATGAATATGTAGTGTGTAATACAACCAATACAGTAATAAAATATGATTCCCTTACGATCGGTGTTCAAAAATGCAGCTATTTCTCATCTTTATACGAGGCGCGCCGCTTATTGTAAACGTGAGGATTTTCCTCAAACTTGATATTAGAATCTCATCAAATAAAACTTGCTCCATGATGCAAAGCAAAGAACAAAATAATGCATAGGTTATGTCACGGTCTTCTTGCTACAAAATATACGACAAAATAGCTTTTAGATGGCAATAGAATGAATCTAGTGGGCTGTGATCGGAAACGTGAACGCCGAAGTTGAAACTTGGCCAACTCTCCGTTCCCGATTCCGGGCTCCGGCAAGTTTTTCGTTAATTGTGAATGCTCATATTTAAATGTATACATTTTAACAATTTTACCGTTTTCGTTTTGATTCTCGTTTCCGGTTTATTGTGAACCAGCCTTTATTCCAGTATTCGAGTTGAAATAGAATCCTGAAGTGCATATATGGCATATAAGTTTTATTTAAAATCGGTGGTTTCACCTGTGTTTGTGATTTCTCAGTCCAGTGTTGGGAAAAAAAGGTAAAAGTTTACAATCAGATGGCACTGTAGGACGGCTCCGCCATTGCTTTATCCAGCGGACATATACCAGATGTTTCTCCCTTTCCCTAACATACTACGTAGATACTTGCCGAGAGGTTATGGCAAGTGAGTGTATTTTCTTGTCATTCTAAAACTCCTGTGCCAATATAAATCAAATGGACATCAGTGTTTTACTACTGAGCTACCCGTTTCGTTATTTTATGAAAACTTTGAACGAACACTCGGCATTCACAAAAAATAACGAAAACAGAGCAAGGGACACCAAATCCAGTCTCTATTTAATTTACGTAAATTTAATTTTCTCTGTCAAGTTTTAAAGTCAGTTCCGCTGGAATCTGTAGTGGAAACACAACCATTAGTCACAGAGGAGTTGTCCACATTTTCCGCACATGTTAATCACGTCTCTGTGGATGAGTGGCCAGCACGTTCACGGCAGGGCATTTACCTTCACGTTGCAAGAATGATAAACATCCATGCCGCAGGCGGAATTCGAAGCCGCGACTCTGCAATCAAGCTGCAAAACCGACAGGTTGAACAAGTTCTTGTTTGTTTGTCACAGATTCCAGGGTTTCCGATGCTAACTACGCCATCACCTGTGTTATAAACTAATAAATTAGAGAGCGAAAAATTGCACACCTTCCTGTACCTCAGTGTTTATACTATACGCAGTTCCCCTTCAGCTGTATCCTCCCCTCTTAGGACTTGACGGGCCTGTGTGTTTTCATTTCCTCAAAAATAACAACTTCTCCCTCTCTCTCTCTTATTTAAGTGTCACAGCTTGTGGAATGAGAAGGAGCAACATACTGCTCGAATGCAATTACGTCAGGGTAGGGTGGAAAAATTCAAGTACCTTGGAGCAACAGTAACAAATATAAATGACACTCAGAATAAATATGGAAATTGCCTGTTATTACTCGGTTGGAAATAGTAATATGCGTTACAAGAGCGGTATGTTGATGTTTTCATGTTCGAGGAAAAGATTGAAAAAGCGAAACGTAGTTGAGCTCTTTTAATTTCCTCGAACATGAAAACAAACATACCGCTCGTGTATCGTACATTATTTTGTGCGAAGATCGTTTATTACACACCTGAAAGAGGAATTTCTAATTAGTTGCAATGAAATCTCCATCTTGGTTTCTGTTCAATGACGGCAATTTTGGAAAACAAAAATATCTCTCTTCAACATTGTTGCTATAAAATGTTTTCTGTGTTTACTATATTACAGCAGGCCGTGATATACGTCTGTCTTTTTTTTTCCCCAGTCTATAAATGAGAACTTAAAACAAACGGTAAGGTTAAGTAATGATTTATTTTTCATTTTAATATTTTAACAATATTATTTATATAACACATTGCAGTAATAACATCGGCATCTGGAATCTTGTTGATTTTTTCACGGCTTCCTTAATGTTACTTGCATCACGAATGCAGTAACTTTAGTGGAGTAGTAGAGTTTACTGAATTTTTGTAAATATTTAAAAACAATAATTAACAGTGCAATTTAGGTGAAATTGCAGTGGTAAGTTTCCAAATTATAATTATTACTATGTTGAACGACTTTAAAAATAATATGTTAAAAGCCTAAAGCAGTAAAATCAATATGACTCTTAAGCGGTAAGAAGAGGGAAATTGTTATGTGTGTTACGTTGGGAATATTGAATGTGATATTTCACATTTACCGCGTATTGGTTTTGTGCGGAAAGCAAGCAAATACGCACGATCTCGCACAAAGGTTTTATGCTCGACCATGCCGAAATATAGTAATTATACACCTGGTAACAGCCCAATCAGAAAATACCATTGTAGGAATATGAAAGCGCAACTATCGATTATTCTCGGATATGCAATCGAAAGACAACAATAAATCAATAAATCACCTATATTTGAAATAAAGTCAGTTCTGTTACTATAATAATTAGCGTCAATTGTAAATAATATTCAAATAAATTCAATTTTTCATCTCGTTTTTCAATGTCAAGGTCAATGTCGACATCTGTTTCTCGGAAAAAAAAATCAATACTTTCGCGTCTGCGCACATCTCACAATTTACGAGGTATTGCACAAGGTAAGTTCCGCTCCTCAGTCAGATAAGAATAACATGAATATTTATTAATAGTTTCAGTTAGGAATATAGTCGAGCATAAAAAGTCGTATGAAACTAGACTATAATTTTCATACGAGCGTCTTAATTACTACCATTATAGGCTCGTTGCATAATGTACTATTATCATCCAGTCCGCTCTCAAAAAATTTGAAAGTTAGAATTTATAAAACAGTTATATTATCGATTGTTCTGTATGGTTGTGAAACTTGGACTCTCACTTTGAGAGAGGAACAGAGGTTAAGGGTGTTTGAGAATAAGTGCGTAGGGAAATATTTGGGGCTAAGAGGGATGAAGTTACAGGAGAACGGAGAAAGTTACACAACGCAGAACTGCACGCAATGTATTCTTCACCTGACATAATTAGGAACATTAAATCCAGACGTTTGAGATGGGCAGGGCATGTAGCACGTATGGGTGAAAATCAGATTCAAAATTCTGTATTGAAATAGGGTTTGAATATGAAATTCAAAATTTTGTACATAAATATCAATCTTTGGACACTTTCAATTAAAATTTCGTAAAGAAAAACAATTTTTCTTGGAAAACTCTGATTTCGAATAAATTCGTGTTAAAAACAAAAATTTCGCGTAGACTATACACAAAACTTCGCGTTATTTTGCGAGTTTAAATTTAAGATATTTTAACCTGGAAGGACTTTAAAATATAAAATGTTTGTTATTATCAGCTGAAAATCCAAATATCTACTGGAATGAACTCAATGGCGCCACAGATACGATGTCGCAGATCTTGAAGATTCTTAGGTGATGGAAGTATCTAGAACATAATCTTTTATGTAATCACACAAGAAGAAGTCAGAGACATTCAAGTCGGGGGACCTCGGTGGCCACCGTGCAGAAAATGTCTTTGTCTCCAAAGCGCCCAATCCACCGTCCTACCAGTTGTTTGTTGAGATAATCAATAACATTATTGCTACAATGCAATAACGCAAAAATAACAAAAGACTGGAAAACCTAAACAAACTAAACCCATATTAACAGCTTCTATTCGCAGCTGCTGCCATCTATTGTTTTTCCGCCAATTATACATGCCACAATATTCAAAACATAAATTATTTGAATCGTCCTTTCTTATCACATTAGTATAAAGTTCTTAATGTAGGATAAACCGTTACGAAATTATAGCCGTTTGTAATCACGGAGGATTTCTGTGGACATACCATACTGTATACAGTATATTACATTTGTAATTTTGAACCAAATTAATTAGTATCAGAAAATATAAAGAAGTTCTTGCCTGTCAGCATCAGATTCACGGATGCCATAAAACGAAAAACTTTTTACAGTTTTTAATCTCATATAGCGCTTAACACTCATTATTGAGAGGTTGATAGAAATTTTCCAAAGGTATGCGTTTACAGATCGGAGCCTTGGTGTTTGTGTGCTTTCGGGGATATCAGGACGAGATCGGTCTGGAATCGGGGGGAAAAAATGTATAAAAAAAAAAAAAAAAAAAAAAATGCTAACGTACATAGATTTGTCGCAACTGTTTTATTACTTATCATGTAAAGGTAAAGTTATCTCCTGAAAAAAGGTGCATGGGGGCATTATATATATATATATATATATATATATATATAGAGCAATTCCACATGTAACTGACTGACAATCACAGTACACTTTGACAGCAAAATGTCTGCCTAAATTGTGTAATGGGTTGAAATTCGACTGTGCCACCGCAGGATTTTATAGAGGAAAGTGTACACTTAAGATATAGATAAAAATAAACGTCTTTAATGTAAATATTATACTATTTATTTACGTCCAAAGTGTGTGTAACTGACTGACATAAATGTCAACTCTCTCTTCGGGTTAACATGGTTCTCCACAGATTTCTCTGAAATGTCATTCCTGATACAATTTTGCAAAATATAGTTCGGAGAGGAAATTGTAATCTTCAGTTTAAGTTAAAAACTACCTCCAAACCACGATTAGTACTGGAGTTATGGCCGAAAAAGTGATGTGTTACAGACTGACCTCATTCTGTAACTGACTGACATGTCTGAATTTTAAAATAAAGTTACACTTACGGAACCGTAAATAGTACGAAATAATATGAAACTTGATAAGTAATTTAAACAAATAATATGTTTTCCAGAATACAAAAATTAGTTTGCTTAACCATGCATCTTAAATAACACAAAATAATGCAGATACAACTATTACATAGGATTACTTAATAACATATAGGCTATAGTTCTTTCTCTGTGATTAAATACGGTATATGCCAGCCATAGGCATTGGTGTTTAATTTTAGGACTATAAGAGTGTCACAGCAACCTTGACAGCGCTTATCACTCTATATGGCACCAACTCCCCAGCGTAAGACAGTATGTTACGTTATCCAAGCGCGTTCCTAACAGTCTCGCACTGACCTCCTTATCGATTACGATAAGGTGACGCAAATCACAGTTATATTTCCCATGCCTATAGCTGTTATATGTTATGTTCATAATAATAGATTAGAATGTTGAGTTCTACTTTTAGATTGAATTTGAACCATTGGAATTAAACACGTAGAAGCACTCCACGGCACTCGTTGACTCACTCATTTAGTCTAACAAGTATGCACTGCAGGAACACTGTCAATATGTCACTTATCTGAACAAACTTCAGTTTCTTTTCACACACGGTACCTGTGTATCTTTCGCACTGATTGTTCACAAGACAGTTATGCATATACTAAGACATAGGGATTTAACACTTTCACGTAATGAACTCCATGAGTTGCAGGAATAGGTGCAAGATGTTCAAATTATTTTTCGAGATACTTCTTTCCTTCGTCTATCTCAATCTGTGCTACCCCCTGAACAATAATTTGAATTTTTTTATTGCTCACAATGTTACAAAATTCTGTAACGCTTTGTATCTTCTTCCTCGATTTCGCAGCCATCCATGTCATCCTTTTTACTTGGCCTCCAATCACATCACGGCCCCTTTGCCATGATATGACTGAAAGAAGTTCCATTCTATGTTCAATCCAAATAATGCGAGCAAGCAATGTCACATTTCTCAATGTGTAGGCATACGTTTATTAAAATGACTCGCTGCTCCATCTGAAAATATTTTTACCAGCTCAATGTTCGGAAGGATCGCCAAAATTTCCGAAAACACTTTTCGTAGACACACATCCACTGCATATTTGTCTGTGCTACATAATCTGACACTAATGCAAAGGATTTCTTCTGAACTTCCCTGTCACCTTCCTGTCTAAACTAGGCAACAGCAGTAAATATTAAGACCTGCTTATTGCTCCAATGAGCTGCCTGAATCTCATTTTGCTATTTGCAGGTGTAATTACTGCACACTTAACACCAGTTCACGTGTAACTTCACCAAGGCCTTCCAAGTAACTAAGTACGCTGTGAGAATGAACAGGATAACAGCTGAGAGCGCGACATGTCAGTCACTCACAATGCCGCTGCGGAAAACGAAATCACTTTAGAAGAAAATGTTCTAATGCTTTTTTATTGGTCATGTAGTAATAACGCAGAATACCAAAGGAAATTTTAATCTGTCAATTATTGTGTTGTGTGGAAGAGTTTTTGTATGTTTCTTGTGACGGACTGACCATAACATACAGTACAAATTATTATAATGATTTTAAGTTATTTAGGATCTTAGGATACTTCAACTAATTTCATATTTACTTCAAGGAAAGACCAAAATATAGTATACAAAAAAAGACGGCTCGAAATAAAACAAATGTACATATTCAAATTGTAACACGAAACATAAGTAGCTTTACGTCTTTTTTTAAGTGTTTGGAATATGACAAGATCTACAGCAAGTTATAGACTAAAAGAAAGAGTTTATGAAACATTATCTTACGAAATAACGCAATTTAAAGTATAAAGAAACATATTCCATCTACAAAAACAGTCCTACATCAATTTCAAGAAGTTCACCTCAGTATGACATTTTCATGGAATTGCTCTATATATATATATATATATATATATATATATATATATATATATATATATAAACGCTTTCATAACCTCAGTTCTAGTATAAGATGGTCAACACCACGCTCCGATCAACTTTTACCTACGAGGAAAATCCGATACTCAATTTGACAGAGGGTGTGTGGACCCCTGGCCGTTTTGGAAATTTTGGGAACGACAATAATACAGCCCTCATTAGAACTTGAACCCTGGACCTTGTAGACCGAGCTACCAGGTTGCCTATTTAACTTCTGAAATATAGGTATAAGAAGAAATAGCATACCATTTAGAGAGTGTTGTTTAATTGTTGGCACTGTTATTATTCCATAGCTTTGATTATATTTCCCCCAAATAAATAACGGGCTATACCAGTCAGTCAGTCATCTGTGTGGGGAGAACACATTATTCAAGCTGATTTGTACGTAACAGTATCTGGCTAACAAACACGTTGGCATCGAGCCACAGCAAGTTGTGCTACTAACCGCTGTAATCTAAGATTGCGATCGTCATGGATGAGCGACTTATCTGCATGACGGTGTTCAAACTACGTCATGTAAGAAAAGGTTTGCAACATTTCAATGCACGCTAATAAGCAGCTGAAAAATAACTGGTCATAAGAGAAAACAAGTTTTGTCCTACGGAAAATAGTTCGGAATGGAAAGAAATTTAATTTTCGGGAGGGGGCACTATGACCCAGTACTGCGACCTTTTACGATCTATTGCGCTAACCCTCAACCTAGGCGCAGTCCCACACTCAACACCGGCTGACTATACTAAGGTTCGCTTCGTACCCAGATTTCGTCCCTATGCCAGCGTTCAGGGAATGCTATGGAATGGTGACGGAATGGAGAAATGTTGACGAATGATGTAGATGTCTAATATGGGGAAACGGGAGAACCCCGAGAAAAACCCTCAACTGCGATCTTGTCAGCCACAAGTGTCACTAGCCTATGGATTTTTCAATGAAAAATCCCGGGCCTACCGGGACTCGAACCTGGACCGCCTGCATGACAGGCTGAGGGTCTGATCACTTAGCCACCGCAGGTGACTTGAAAATATTTTACATCTTTTAGCTACAAGATAAATTATTTACAAGATTAAAGCCAAATTTTTATTTTAGTAAATTACACAGAGGAATATTTTGAGTTTCTTATATAATTTTTACTTTTGTATTGTTGTTGTTTAGTCAACTGTCCGAAGACAGGCCTGAACCTCATAAGTGATCGAAGAAGGCATCATTTATGAGGCAACTAGGGCAGGAGGTAATGGGGTAGGGTGGCCAGTTCCTTTCCCCCTCCATTGCATACATCGCCAACTAGAGTCGACGGCAATTCGGAAGGCGGTAGCCTGCTAGCGTTTGCGTCGAGAGAGACAGATAGAGAGAGCAAGGCAGCGTACAACATTGCCACATCGTACTTCACGAGCACGTGCAATACAAATAGCGCAGGAGAGAACTTAAATTATCAAAGGACAATAATGACCTTAGCCGTTAATTACTGTAAGCATGACACCAAACAAATCCTATTTTCTTCATTAACAATATTCTTTGCACGATTCTCAATCCCACACCACATGCTTCTGCAGTCGTTTCTTGTGCGTTGGCAACGCTGCAGCCAGCATCAAGATGGCCGGCAGCGTTCTGCTCATCAACGTTTTTAAAATAATTATTCGCCTTAAACACTATTTTCCGCGCCTGCCTGTGCAGTATTTGTCTTTTTACAGTCTCTTCTTTCATTTATTTATCTCACACGCACGCGCACACGCACACACAGAGTAAATGTTAGTAGTTCTTATTCAATGTATTCAAACACTCACACATGAACAAACGAACTCGAGAAGTAGCCTACTTGTTACTGACTGATTCCGATTGGTTCTACTGTAGAAGCTTGTGACGTCACATACCAGAAATGCTACGGCGCATATAGCAGCCGACCGCCTTCCGAAATGCCATCTAGTCTAGCTACATATTACACTAGTCAGACTTCAGATGCATACAAACAATTGTTCTTTCTCTGACACACAACGTCGAGTGAGCTGTACTGCCTGATAATAGATGCACATATCAGCCAGAACCAACAATTAGAGGATAAATTTTGCATTTTATAAATCGAATCTATCTATCTATCTATCTATCTATCTATCTATCTATCTATCTATCTATCTATCTATCTATCTATCTATCTATCTATCTATCTATCTATCTATCTATCTATCTATCTATCTATCTATCTATCTATCTATCCATCCATCCATCCATCCATCCATCCATCCATCCATCCATCCATCCATCCATCCATCCATCCATCCATCCATCCATCCATCCATCCATCCATCCATCCATCCATCCATCCATCCATCCATCCATCCATCCATCCATCCATCCATCCATCCATCCATCCATCCATCCATCCATCCATCCATCCATCCATCCATCCATCCATCCATCCATCCATCCATCCATCCATCCATCCATCCATCCATCCATCCATCCATCCATCTATCTATCTATCTATCTATCTATCTATCTATCTATCTATCTATCTATATATCTACCTATCTATCTACCTACCTACCTACCTACCTACCTACCTACCTACCTACCTATCTATCTATCTATCTATCTATCTATCTATCTATCTATCTATCTATCTATCTATCTATCTATCTATCTATCTATCTATCTATCTATCTATCTATCTATCTATCTATCTATCTATCTATCTATCTAACACTGTGATGCTGCAGCGATAGATTTCGAAATTTTCTGTTACAGAAAAATTTGCGAGTTCTCAAGCCTTTCACAGGAACAAAAGAGCTAACGTTGTTTATGAAAGAATCACAGGTATATAAGATCTGTAAGGAACTTCAATAAAAATAGAAACTCAAGTTCTTGTCGACTGGAATATAGACTTCGGCAATTAAAATAATAACAGTTTTTCTCACAGCTGTTCCTGGAACCACTAGGCAGAAATCTATATATGAACATACAGACACGAATTCCCCTTATTTTTGCATAATGTAAACATTTTTATTCTAAACATTTGATTTTGACGTGAATAATGATTGATTACATGATGAATTTTGTTGTTCAAGAGATGCATTAAAATGCACAGTCTTTGTAGAACGTAGCTAATGCTTGCCAGAAATGAGTTTTAGTGCTCACCCGTCTAAAATCAAATCAAATTTGGAAAAACTGGCTAGTTTTGTTCCAAACATACCAAGTAGTAATGCTCATACAAAGAGGGTGTTTTATCTCATGAACAGTAATGGGACATGTTCGAAACATGAGGACGACACATTTAATCAAATCAGAGCTGTGAACTGCAGTCGACTTCAACTATTACGCGAGAAAAAATCTGTCTGAAAATACATTTAGTTTAAGCTTAGCTGCCGAGAAGTGTAAAATAAAGATGTTTTTCAGTAATTGAACCGAATAATTTATCTATTTTATATGTGAAATTTTGTCGATTCCTTAGTCTCCCGCATTTTCTTAAAAAAAAAAAAAAAGTTGGCAACTCTAGATATAGCTAAAATACTTATAGGTCTACTTCTTTTGTCTACGAACTATTAAGAACCTTGGCCTCCTTAAACAACTATCTCTTCTTTGGAGTTTGTTGCTTTCCGCCTCCATCTTTCTACTCCAATATTTCGGAGGTCATTCTTGATGGCCTCTAGTCTCCTTAATTTTGGCCTTCCTACTTCTCTTTTCTTCAGATGTCAGGCTAAAAAGTTTCTTTACAGCTTTTCGTAGGTAAATTTTTACCATATATTCTACTTATTACGATCTTTTCCATTTTAATTTTGTTCAGCATGTTCATATTTTGACGTATAATCTCTATAATCGACCTACACTGATAGAAAAAATTAAATAATTTTGTGGAACGGAAATTCGATTTCGGTTGCCATGGAAATGCTTACGTCATATCCGATAAATGACAATTGAATGAGTCCATTCCTATATACGAAGAAAGTCCGCATTCATACATAACCTATTTGGAAGAGTTTTATTACGCTAAACTGGAGAATTCCCACGGTATCTTTGAACCGTGCCGTTACGTTTAGCACCAAATTTAAGTAAATACACAATCTCGCCAACATAAGAACACGATGTTGGTGTGTGGCGTCGTTGGAGGGAGAAATTTATTTCTTTTCTCTCTCTCTCTCTCTCTCTCTCTCTCTCTCTGCCTCCTTCGTTCTGAACATTACTGAGAGATAGCACCACTGTTAGCTACAAGGTATATTTGCGCAAATATATTGAAGTAGATTACGTGACTTAGATGAGAGTCTCGAGACAAAACAGTTTTGCTATATTTCTTTTTTTTATTAAATGTTAAGCACAGGAACGCCATTTCGTAATCTTATTTAAGAAACAAGCCAAACAAATTATCTTTGCATCAAAAACGGATGCTCCCTGGACCAAATTATCGTACTTTACAATTGTTTGAATGCAACAGAAGCCAGAAGTCTTGCACTTGACTAATGTAGTGAATTATTTAAGAATATAGTTGCGAATTTTACTACCACCATTTCGATTGTGTTTTGTTTGGCACGGCTCGGTACGGCCTGGTGACTAGTGGCCAAGGAGTAACGTCGACTATCGACATTGCTCTGCCGTGGGTATTATCCAGTTGTTCCTCTGCACGAGGGATTTCGAAATATTAAAAAAAAAATGTATATATAAAATGTTATTCAGTTGTGCTTTCAAATAGACGCGTGCACAATATATGTGTAACTATAGAAAGTTAAAACTAGCACTGCAATACTCACATATTTGTGTTTTTTTGTTGTTAATGGCGGGCACTTGCCTTTCCTCATTCAATCCTACGAAACCAGTTGTGCAGACCAATTTACCGACAGAGTCGTTGCCCAGAGTGTATTATATAGGAGGCTGATCTACGCTACACCCGTGATGAGATGAGATGACGATGAAGAATTGTTGGGATACGATATTCCAATTAACTGTTAATTCTCTGTGGCTGAAAAACAATTCTTTACTTGTCCTCTTAACAGTACATTCTGTTTTAATGCATTATTATTATTATTATTATTATTATTATTATTATTATTATTATTATTGTAGAATTTAATGTTATTTATGGCTTATTTCATTCCGTTCATTGGACACAAATTGTTATAGGAAATTGTATTTATTTATCCTAATTCCATTACCGTAAAGCAGAAGAGTTCATACTAAGGGATATGCTACTGGAGCTAAATGACAGTTGTGAGCAGTATGGAATGAAGATAAATGTAAATAAGACGAAGAGCATGGTCATAGGAAGAAAAGTAAAGAAGATAAACTTGCGAATTCTAAATGAGGCAGTAGAGCGAGTGGACAGCTTCAAATACTTGGGGTATACTACAAGCAGTGACATGAGCTGCAGCCAGGAAGTCAAAAAGAGGATAACAATAGCAAAGGAAGCTTTTAATAGAAAAAGGAGCATCTTCTGTGAATCTCTGGAAAAAGAACTAGGAAAAAGACTAGTGAAGTGCTTTGTGTAGAGTGTGGTATTGTCTGGGGTAGATATTATGACGAAGTGAAGGGAAGCGACTAGAAGCATTTGAAATGTGGATATGGAGAAGGATCATTAGAGTCCGGATGTTTGGTAAAATGTCTTTTTTACTGGGTGGACATAATTCATTATTTGCATAAATATAAATGTGATTTGGAGTAAATCAAAGTGATAGGGCCAATTTTTATTTTGCTTATTTTGCCTTTTTAAGGTGTTTCTTTCTTTTTTGTCATTTTAAAGCAATATTTCTTGTTTATTTGCAAATTTCTAATGAATTGTAATGTGTATGAAATTTAAATATTTCAAACAATGACTAACTTTACTAACAATAGCAAATAATAGTAATATGCGTTACAAGAGCGGTATGTTGAAGTTTTCATGTTCGAGGAAAAGTTTGAAAAAGCGAAACGTAGTTGAGCTTTTTTAATTTCCGAGAATTGAAAGAAAACATACCCCTCGTGTATCGTACATTATTTTGTGCGAAGATCGTTTATTACATACCTGAAAGAGGAATTTCTAATTAGTTGCAATGAAATCTCCATCTTGGTTTCTGTTCAATGACGACAAATTTGCAAAACAAAAATATCTATCTTCAGCATTGTTGCTTTAAAATGTTTTCTGTGTTTACTATACTCCAGCAGGCCGTGATATACGTCTGTATTTTTTTTTCCTCCAGTCTATAACTGCGAACTTAAAACAAACGGCTTACTTAATGTTACATGCATCACGAATGCAGTAACTTTAGTGGAGTTGTAGAGTTTACTTAATTTTTGCAAATATTTAAAAACAATAATTAACAGTGCAATTTAGGTGAAATTCCAGTGGTAAGTTTCCAATTTATAATTATTACTATATTGAACGCCTCTAAAAATAATATGTTAAAAGCCTAAAGCAATAAAATCAATATGTCACTTAAGCGGTAAGAAGAGGGAAATTGTTATGTGTGTTAGGTTGGGAATACTGAATGTGGAATTTTAGACTTACCGCGAATTGGTTTTGTGCGGAAACCAAGCAAATACGCACGATCTCGCACAAAAGTAATTTATTTCGGTGCTTAATCTGCTAATAAGCATGCTTTAATACTATTGGTGTAATATGAATAATGATCGACAGTCCACAGTCATGTCATGTCTTCACGGTACCAACTATCAGCTTTATACTTTTAAATATTAAGCCCGTTCTCATAGAAGTTATCACGTAGAATTTTCAATTGTTTGCATTTTCAAATCTTACTGTTACAATTGTGTGCTACGTGACAATTTATTATTGTAGGAGACAGAAATTTGAGTGAGGAATAGTCGGTTATTGTCGGGTGACAGAAGCTATAAGATCGGTTAGCTAGAATGCCTAAATTCAGTAAACCATTGCAAAGTAAACTTAAAGGCTGGTTCATAATAAACCGGGAACGAGAACCAGAATGAAAACGAGAAGCAGAGGACGTGAATATGAAAATTTTTTATTCACAATAAACCCAGAACGTAGACGACTATGCATATCGATATGCATGTCAATAACGATATGTAAAGTCGATATTACGCATTCTGATGTTATTTGTGTATAATAATTGACCAATGGCGTTCTCTCATGAGTACAAGGCAGCCAACATAAAAACAGGTTAACAAACTCCGAAATTTCAACTGAAACATTTCATTAGGTACGGTACTATAAATATGCCCATGCATCTTTATTATCACAACCTATTTTAAGTCTACCATAATGTAAAATAATTAGAGAAGAAACATTTGTAATAGAACAAAAATGAACACAACAGTAGTTATTGAATTGAAGCATGAATATGTAGTGTGTAATAGAACCAATAGAGTAATAAATTATGATTCACTCACGATCGGTGTTCAAAGATGTAGCTATTGAAAGCCACGTATTCTCCTTATTTTCTCATCTTTATACGAATCGCGTCGCTTTATCGTAAACGTGAGGATTTTCCTCAACACTCAATATTAGAATCTCATCAAATAAAACTTGCTCCATGATGCACAGCACAGAACAAAATAATGCATAGGTTATGTCACGGTCTTCTTGCTACAAAATATATGACGACAAAATAGCTTTTAGATGGCAATAGAATGAATGTAGTGGGCTGTGATCGGAAACGTGAACGCCAAAGTTGAAACTTGGCCAACTCTCCGTTCCCGATCCTGGGCTCCGACAAGCTTTTCGTTAATTGTGAATGCTTACATTTAAATGTACACATTTTAACAATTTTACCGTTTTCGTTTTCGTTCCGATTCTCGTTTCCGGTTTATTGTGAACCAGCCTTTATGCTTACGATAGTGAATTTGGTGCCCATGTGTTTTCAATCGATGGAACAGTTTTGTTATGTAAGGTTTGTGAAAAGACAGTTAATCACGAAGAAAAAGTATTTTATAAATCAACATGTGCCACCTACTAGTAAATATGTGTTATGTTGATATAATTTAAATTTATTGCTAAAATATATTATGCCTTTTTAAAATTTATAATGCCTTTTTCAAAGATTATTGTGCCTTATTTTACGTTTTTATTGCCCTTTCTGCCTGCCTATTTTAATTGTTATAAATGCCTAAACACCCGGGCTCTAATGATGATATTGTAATAAGAAGGCTGTGGGTAGTCCGTATATAGAAATGTGGTGGTGAACCATAGTCAGCAAGCATGATGTAGAAATAAAGTTATGAATATGAATTGGAGAAAACATCGGAAAATCCAACAGGTAATGGGCCTAAGCGGGACTCGAACCCCGCTCGAACGCAGTCTCGCATCACTAGTTCTGCCCGTTATCCCGAGACTATGCTGATGGCCTTCTACACTATCTTTCAGTTTAAAGAAAAAAAAAAGAAATACGCATTGCATGAAGATTCTTCTACTCGTATTTTTCCACCAGCCAGCATCAAGAAAGAAGAAAACAAGAAACTTAACAGATAAGTAATTAACAGATGCTAGACCGCCGTTATCTTGAAAATAGTCCGACTTTTACACTGTAGACATATACACATTGAGTAACAGATGGGACACATGTGACGTAAACAATGATTCTATACAGATTACGAGCGCTTCAAGTTCAAATCTTTCTTACGAGTCAATAAAAAATGACTGGGGATTTAAGAAAATCTCAGTTAATGTGTGAAGCGTCAATACTGAAAATAGAGTAATAAAATACAATATCTACTGTCTTTAACACAGTAGTGTGCATAGGGGTCGACTTTTAATTTTTTCAATGGGTGTTCACACTTTAACACTGATATAAATGAATGAAAGTAAATTCTTGACGTCTGCATAGCTTACTACTGGATATACAGCGTGTCCGACAAGTCCCACATCTTAGGCGATATCATAAAATTTGTGGTGTGCGGAGTTGTCTCGACGAAAACTTTTGTAATCGATGAATAAGACGCAGAGGACTTTGCCTTATGGAGTTATCTGAAGGCAAAGGTGTACGAAGTAAAGGTCCAGTCGATCAGTCCTAGGGAAAGGAGGAGTACACGAGACGGAATAAGCAGACCTGATTTTCGAATACGGATGAGCCAATGGGAACAGTAGACAAGCTCACAGATTGTATCGGGACAAGTACCCACGTAGGACATATCCGGCCATACCATTTTCCACGACTGTTCCAAAAGTTAAGGGAAGGTGGGCACGTGGTGCCAAATTACAATTTCATTTCCACACAACTATTTTTGCTTATAATTTTCGAATCAGTCATTTCCGGACCATGGTTCCTGATCTCAAATTGATACATGTGCCCTTCGCCATCATCCCTGAAAGTTTGTAACACCACCTCGGAAACACCCTGTATATACCTAACCCATATAGTCATTATTTCAATGATAATTGTGTGAAAAACCTTCTGGCACATTAAACAGAGAATGACGAAAGACGGACCGAGTGGAAAACCACTTATAAGTTACGTCTGTTTCCATGGTACCTTTGGTGACGTCAGAGTGAACTTTTCTCATGCCAAAATGTTACAATTTTTCTCTTTTTTACCTCGAACATAGACGTGTCACGAAAAAAAAAATCACAGACGTCGACTGTGTTGAAATCATCTGTGTATTAAATTAACAATATAAATTGAAAATAATTGAAAAATTACTTTCCAGTCTTTCTAAATGCACACTCATTTGACGAAATTAGTCAATAACTTTCTCAATAACTACTGTATAGTGAATTTACCTTTTTAATTGATTGCATTTATATTTTCATAACTTTCGCATACCTTAACAACCAATAGTTTTTTTTAACATTTTCTGTTTGTGAAGGTACTTTAGGTTTATCTACTTTAGTTTCTATAATCCGTAGTTATGGTAATGATTATTTTCAATCATATGCTATATTGCAATGTTAAAGTTTCTGATATATTTAATTTTTTTAATCCCTTTATGCTTGTTAGGTAACTCTTGATAAATAATTCAGTCATTAATATTTCTTTTATGTTTTTTATTTATATTTTCTATACCTGGTTTATTTTATTGGGGTAATTTGGGTTATTTATTTGGTGGAGATTTAATTTCCTTTGGTTTAATTTTATTAAACAACAACAATAACAATACCTAATTTTGACAAAAAAAAATTTTTTTTTCGTTTTTCGGTAGTTTAATATGTGTAAAATAATAATATGATTTTATTTCTTCTAATTGTCAGCTTTTAGTCCTATCTTCAGCAAAAATATTATAGTAATTCTTAATGCAAAAAATGTTATCAATGAAAATTTTTTTCTTGCCAACCATTCAGTAGAATTTTAAATTTATTTAGCCGGTTCTATACATAAAATGCCCTATTTTTTCTACATTTGTATCTTTTATCACTTCTGAGAAAATTGCACTCAAAACTGAGGAATTTAAATTGCAAGATATGGAAACTTTGACACCATTTTTCTGCACTTTCTTATTTTTTGTGACATTGGTTCACTTTTCTCAGAAAATATTGTACACAGAAGGCTGAAATTATTATACAATACCAATGTGATGGCATTTTACACAGTAGGTTAAAAAAAATTAAGTTTATTTCTATCTTCAGCAAAAATAAAAAAAATAATTTGCAGTCATTTTTAATGCAAAAAATGTTATCAATAATTTTTTTTTGCCAACCGCTCAGTGGAATTTTAAATTTATTTTTTTAGTAGATTATTTTACGACGCTTTGTCAACATCTCAGGTTATTTAGCGTCTGAATGAGATGAAGGTGATAATGCCGGTGAAATGAGTCCGGGGTCCAACATCTAAAGTTACCCAGCATTTGCTCATATTGGGTTGAGGAAAAACCCCGGAAAAAACCTCAACGAGGTAACTTGCCCCGACCGGGAATCGAACCCGAGCCACCTAGTTTCACGGCCAGACGCGCTAGCCTTTACTCCACAGATGTGGACTTTTAAATTTATTTAACCGGTTGTATGCATGAAGGTATGTTATTATATGCCCTATTTGTATCTTTTATAACTTATGAGAAAAGTGTACATAAAATTGAGGAATTTAACATTGTAAGATACGGAAGTAAAGACTCCCTTTAAGTACTGAAAAGGTCTTGGTAGCTCACTTGGAGTCCACACCTGTGGAGTAACGGTTAGCGCGTCTACCCGCGAAACCAGGTGGCCCGGGTTCGATTCATGGTCGGGACAAGTTACCTGGTTGAGGTTTTTTCCGGGGTTTTCCCTCAACCCAATATGAGCGAATGCTGGGTAACTTTCGGTGTTGGACCCCGGACTCATTTCACCGGCATTATCACCTTCATCTCATTCAGACGCTAAATAACCTTAGATGTTGATACAGGTCGTAAAATAACCTACTAAAAAAATAGCTCACTTGGCAGAGCAGTGATTTACGATAACAGTTGTGGACCCGATTTCGAATCCCGGTGATGGCGGGCTCGTACTTGCGGTGGACAAAGCCAAGGTTTCTGAGAGATTTTCACAGGTTCTCCCGTTTCGATTAAAACTTTTGAGAAAAAGTATAAGCCCAATTGATTAAAATTATAAGTTGATTTAAATTGAGCAATTTGAAAACAGTATGAGTATGGCGAAAGAAAGAAAAAGAAGACGAAATTATATTTGCTTCGAATAGCTGTTAGGAAATTCAATAATTTAATGGGTTAAATTATATCTGACTTCCTGACTTCGAGGCACATTTCGAAGTTGTTAACGAAGTTGTTTAGCACCAGTAAGTAGGGACCAGGGGCCATGACCTTATGGCCCTGCTTAAACCTGACAAAAGTTACGAGACTTGTGATGAGAAGCTGGATTGTTATCAGTTATTAGCAATGAGGGAGAGTACTGACATCAGACTTCCCCCGCGTGATTGGGAGGGAACCGTCATCGAAGGAAGGGGCACGTATTTCGCTGCTCAACATAAAAGGGGAAGCAGCGGTCTGCTCTGCCACACAACCGACTGTGAGAGAACCGAGTCAAGATCAAGGCAACAAAGCTAGTCTCAAGACACTTCTGTTTGTTGCAACCAACTCAAGGTTTTACAGACGCTTACGTTTCTGAAGTTGCCAGGATCGCTCTCTACTTCTAGTTCTTTCTTGGAATTGTGATATATAATACTCAAGATGTCCGTGTCGATAAGGAACGTTCTCATCAGCGACGCCGTGGACTCTGCTTGCGTGGAGCTGTTGCAAAGCCATGGCATCAATGTCACCTGCAAATATAAGATGCCGAAGGAACAGCTACTCCAGGAGATCAAGGTTAGTTACAGCGGAAACCAGCACTGGCGCCACTGTATATAGCCTCGCGTCTCGGAAGAAAATCACTTCATTCTTGTGTCTAGTACAAAGACCTAACCAAACTAAAAAGTAGACATTTTAATGTTTCCAAATGAGAAAAAAAATGTAAGAATATTATGTACAGTACATGTTACTGTAAGAACTTATTTATTCGAAGCAAATAATTTAAATTTATTCCGTTACTAACTAAAATATTGCAATACAACATATTGTGAAAAACCGTGGTCTGTTGCTCAGCATGCTGGCTAGCAGATTCGGAGGTCCCGGGTTCGATACAAAGACCTAACCAAACTAAAAAGTAGATATTTTAATGTTTCCAAATGAGAAAAAAAATGTAAGAATATTATGTACAGTACATGTTACTGTAAGAACTTATTTATTCGAAGCAAATAATTTAAATTTATTCCGTTACTAACTAAAATAATGCAATACAACATATTGTGAAAAGCCGTGGTCTGTTGCTCAGCATGCTGGCTAGCAGATTCGGAGGTCCCGGGTTCGATACAAAGACCTAACCAAACTAAAAAGTAGACATTTTAATGTTTCCAAATGAGAAAAAAATTGTAAGAATATTATGTACAGTACATGTTACTGTAAGAACTTATTTATTCGAAGCAAATAATTTAAATTTATTCCGTTACCAACTAAAATAATGCAATACAACCTATTGTGAAAAACCGTGGTCTGTTGATCTGCATGCTGGCTAGCAGATTCGGAGGTCCCGGGTTCGATACAAAGACCTAACCAAACTAAAAAGTAGACATTTTAATGTTTCCAAATGAGAAAAAAATTGGAAGAATATTATGTACAGTACATGTTACTGTAAGAACTTATTTGTTCGAAGCAAATAATTTAAATTTATTCAGTTACTAACTAAAATATTGCAACACATTGTGAAAAACCGTGGTCTTTTGGTCAGCATGCTGGCTAGCAGATTCGGAGGTCCCGGGTTCGATTCCCAGGCTCTACTCCCGGTGAATTTTTCTTGAAGAAGAAAAATTACCTGGGTGTCTAGAGTTTGGAAATTTGTATGAATGTGAGTGTGCCGGATTAATATTAATTAACCAATCATCAAAATATAAAATACATCAGGACTGTCGCTGTTCAGTAACCTGAACACACGTTTCAGCGTCACATTGTTGACAAGTAACTCAATCTGTTAGCACAACCATAAAGCATCTAATAGAGATGCTAGGCCTATAGATTTACCAACAACGAAATATATAAAGGCATTGTGAAAAGGCATTTTCATGTACTGAAGTAACACATTTTTATTACAAAAATTTCTTTGATTTTTCGTTGCAAATAATTGAATATTTATTTTGTACTTATAAACTATAGGTATGCTAACTGTATCAGTTAATATACTACGTAAATTTATAAATTCATTTTGGAGAATCAGATAAGTCAATTCTAATATTATTACTAAAAATGTTGAATGATAAGTCATAAAAATATAAAAATGATAAGACACATGATTGAATTCAATATTTTTTTAGTTATAATATTAATATACTACATGTTAATGAAAAGAAATTTTCGTGTATTCATGTAACAAAAGACATTCACGACATAAGCGCTGGCCTTCTGAGCTCGAGGTTGCGGGTTCGATCCCGACCCAAGTCGATGGCATTTAAGGGTGCTTAAATGTGACAGGCTTATGTCAGTAGATTTACTGGCATGTAAAAGAACTCCTGCGGGACGAAATTCCGGCACACCGGCGACGCTGATATAATCTCGGCAGTTGCGAGCGTCGTTAAATAAACCATATTTTTTCACGACATAATATAACATTTATTCCGTTACTAACTAAATGACGCAATAGAACAGATTTCTGAAGTGTAAATACATTTTCATTTATCAAAGATACAAAAGCTATTCTATTCTACACTTTTTATTGTTAATAATTTTTTGTTGCAAATAACTAAATATTTATTTCGTACGTATAAACGACCAGTATACTATCAAAATAATACATTAGAAGAAGTTTACCAAAGTTAAAAATAAAATTGGAGATACATTTTCATGTATATCGTGTAAGAAAAGACAATCACAGATTTACGATATATCTACCAGTACTTATGTTTACTGTTGAAAATTTCTTATATTTTTCGTTGTATATAATTTAATATTTATGCTTATTCCATTACTAAAATATATAAAATATACTCACTGTATTGAACAATACACTAAAATGAGTTACTAAACTTGAAATATATTTTCATATATCCAAGTGACAAAATTATATTCTTCACACTCTATTTTAAGTAGGTTATTTTTACGACGCTTTATCAACATCTTAAGTTATTTAGCGTCTGAATGAGATGAAGGTGATAATGCCGGTGAAATGAGTTCGGGATCCAGCACCGAAAGTTATCCAGCATTTGCTCATATTGGGTTGAGGGAAAACCCCGGGAAAAAACCTCAACCAGGTAACTTGTCCCGACCGGGAATCGAGCCCGGGCCACTGGTTTCGCGGCCAAACGCGTGCACACTCTATTGTATGGTATTGTAAAAAAAAATAGTATTTCATGCACATAATATATGACTAATAAATTTTAATGCATTTCTATACATTCTTACTGTTAGATGGTAAAATAGCGTAAGTTAGTTACTAAAATATGAATACAATTTTGTATATCTATGTGAGAAAAAAACATTTTGAACATATTTTTACATTTCTACAGCTAAATACAGTATGTCATAGACAAAAACGAAAATAACATTAATTTGATATGATGCAGTAGCTTTTTCTTTGTCCTGCATAATTTAATTAATGCATTGCCAAATTTTATATACAATACATTATACCTACTGTATGTTGCAACTAATTATTACGTTATTTAACATCCAAAACGAGGGGATTTCCTGGCGAAATAATGTTTACTAGGGCAAAACTTATTTTGTGCGAGATCGTGCGTATTTGCTTGGTTTCCGCACAAAACCAATCCGCGGTAAGTCTAAAATTCCACATTCAGTATTCCCAACCTAACACACATAACAATTTCCCTCTTCTTACCGCTTAAGTGACATATTGATTTTACTGCTTTAGGCTTCTAACATATTATTTTTAGAGACTTTCAATATAGTAATAATTATAAATTGGAAACTTACCACTTCAATTTCACCTAAATTGCAATGTTAATTATTGTTTTTAAATATTTGCAAAAATTAAGTAAACTCTACAACTCCACTAAAGTTGCTGGATTCGTGATGCAAGTAACATTAAGGAAGCCGTGAAAAAATCAACAAGATTCCAGAGCCGATGTTATTACTGCAATATGTTATATAAATAATATTGTTAAAATATTAAAATGAAAAAATAAATCATTACATAACCTTACCGTTTGTTTTAAGTTCGCATTTATGGACTAGGGGGGAAAAAAAGACAGACGTATATCACGGCTTGCTGGAGTATAGTAAACACAGAAAACATTTTAAAGCAACAATGTTAAAGATAGATATTTTTGTTTTACAAATTTGCCATCATTGAACAGAAACCAAGATGGAGATTTCATTGCAACTAATTAGAAATTCCTCTTTCAGGTATGTAATAAACGATCTTCGCACAAAATAATGTACGATACACGAGCGGTATGTTTTCTTTCAATTTCCGGAAATTAAAAAAACTCAACTACGTTTCGCTTTTTCAAACTTTTCCTCGAACATGAAAACTTCAACATAGCGCTCTTGTAACGCATATTACTATTGTGAAGTGCTTTTCTGAATTTAAGCATTCGCGCCAAATCCATAAGCGTTCACTGGCTACTACTTCTGCGAAAGGTATTTCACAAGAATCCCTTATGATAGTGTCCTTGACAGAAGGTGTGATCAGCGATTCTAGAACAAGTAAGCAACGAAATTTATAAAATACCAGCCATGGTACCTAGAGAATAAATAAGAAACGCGCTTTTATTTCATTTACGAGGGATAAGAATGACTGCACGACAGGATCATTTTCAGTATAGACTAACCCAAGTAAATGCAAGAGATGTGGACAATGGTACGGGCCCACTTTCTAGTTTCATGAACGTTTTAACCTACTTAAAAGGAAAAAATGATTCCTCCTTCCACAGCAGACACAGAGCTTTCTAAAGTGAGCAATTCTCGTACTTAACATTAGTCAAGATAATGATGGGTTATCTGAATTGCTTCAATTGCTTGTAACATGGAAGTTCAGCCAGTAGCGATTCGTAGATAGAAAAACGCATATCAGCAGGCTTCTTCTTCGATTTTTAACTAAGCGAAAGCAATACTGAATCGAAAGAGCTAGTAGCTACGCGTTGCAGTGTTTCGTATTCGAATGGCCGAGCTTCTATTCTCGAGGCCGCCTGTTACGAGAATTTTCATGCTTTTTTTCTCGAATATTCTGTCAGATGCATCAAATATTCATTATATGAGGTCTCGCCATCCTCATTGAATATTAACACGACTACTATGAAGTAGTCAATGTCTATTACCCATTAAATCGAGAAAAATTCGTTCCGGCACCGGGAATCGAACCCGGGACCTCTCAGCTCTGCGCGCTGAGGGCTCTTTCCAACTGAGCTATACCGGGACACGAACAGTATAATGAGAGGAGTTCGACCGGCACCGTGGATCGTGTCCCGGCATAACTCAGTTGGAAAGAGCCCTCAGCGCGCAGAGCTGAGAAGTCCCGGGTTCGATTCCCGGTGCCGGAACGAATTTTTCTCGATTTAATGGTGATAATTCTGTAAGATACTTGAATAGTACTTAAAATAATAAAAGTCGAAACTCTATCTTAATCATATCATCAACAATCATCATTATTCTAAATAAACGTTAGGGCCGACTACTCTTTTTTTTTTATAGTTTTCTGCCCAAAGGCAGGTCTTTCACTGCAAACCCAGCAT